>NC_141029.1:43782500-43932500 GCF_052040795.2 Danio rerio | reverse complement strand
GTCCAGTACCGGCTTGCGGATTAATTGGTATGAGTCCACAAAGGAAATCATTCATTATTTTCCTGTTATTTATTATCTGAGTTGGAAGGATCTTTTATTTTGAAAAATAGTTTATTTTGGGAAAATTACAATATTCTCTTGGTTACATCTCAGTGTCACAATTTATCACAAATGCTAGCAAACTGAGTATTTTGCAAGTTAAATATTACTTTAGGCCTTTTTTCCCAGCTGCAAACTAGATTTGGATCAAATTTGAACCATATTTTCTGATAGGCATTAACATGATAAACATGGTGGCTCTTAGTATTTTAGGAATTATCGAACTTTAGTAAACATTACATAGTGTTCATTGCACACTGTCTACAGCAGTGATCCCCAACAACCAGGCCGCGGACCAGTACCAGTTTTGTGGATCAATTGGTACTGGTCCTCACAAGAAATCATTAGTTCTTTTGGTTTTATTTATTAATTATCTGAGGCTGAACGATCTTTTAATTTGAAAAAACTCTTATTTTGAAATATGACTGTATTCTCTTGGTTACAACTCGGTCACTTCGCCAATTTAACCCACAAGCTAGTAAACTGAGTAAGAAAAAGACGTCTTTGGAAAGTTTCTTTGCGAAAGGGTAAATGCCCAGTGATGGACCCGCAAACTGCCAAGGATTGGAGCCGCAGCCCATTTATCAACAAATCAGGTAAATCCAGCATGTCTGTGCAAGAAGATCAACTGCTGGAGATCGCAAATGATGGCGGCCTCAAGGCTGGTTTATACTTCTGCGTTGAATGATCATAACATTTCTGAAATGCTAGCTGGTGGTAGGTTATGTTCATCTGTGTCGAGTTTCTTTGTAGGAATTTAGTTTTTTTCTGAATGCTACAAGTAGCTCATTCTGAGGCAGGAACTGGCAGATATAAGACACCTTTAATCATAAAGGTAAACACAAAACAAAAGTTTGCATCTGGAGCTCCTTCATGGGACTCGACACACTTTATGGAGCTCGTGGCTCTCAGCACCGCCTACACTCTTGAGTCAGCGCCAGTGGTGGCGAGGGCTATGCGACTGCGCGAATTCTGTGCCGAAGCATACATGTGCGCTTGACAGAAGTATAAATCAGACTTTAGGGGCGGTTCACATATTGCGTCTTTTCTGCGGGCAAGTTTGTTATTTCCAAAGGAGGCGTGTAGCTTGCGCACACATATTTGGAGCTCTTTCCAGGCGCACAATTGAAAATTTCTCTTTTTAGAATGCCGTGAGCCACGTGACAAGAACCGACTGATCCGCTTCATACATTTGTGTATGATTTAGCTTCATAGAATATACACATTTCACAAACACAGAACACCCCAACAATGCAGTGCTTTTTCATTTTCTCCATGAATAAAACTTGTGTCAGGGCTGCAGTAATGTTTTGTTTTGTCTGCTTGTCATTCTCTGAGAAAACTGTTGATGCTCGCCTAGCAATCTATAAAGTTGAAGTCATAATTATTAGGCCCCCCTTCATTTTTTTTCTTTTTTTAAATATTTCTCAAATTATGTTTAACAGATCAAGGAAATATTCACAGTATTTTTGGTGATATTTTTTCTTCTGGAAAAAATCTTATTTGTTTTATTTTGGCTAGAATAAAAGAAGTTTTTAAATAAATAAAAAATTTAGGGTCAAAATTAATAGCCCCTTTAAACATTTTTTTTTCTCGATAGTCTACAAAACAAACCATCATTATACAATAACTTGCCTAATTACCCTAATCAGCCTAGTTAACCTAATTAACCTAGTTAAGCCTTTAAATGTCACTTTAAGCTGTATAGAAGTGTCTTGAAAAATATCTAGTCAAATATTATTTACTGTCATCATGGCAAAGATAAAATAAATCAGTTATTAGAAATTAGTTATTTAAACTATTATGTTTAGAAATGTTTTGAAAAAAAGCTGCTCTCTGTTAAACGGAAATTGGGGGGGAAAATAACAGGGGGCTAATAAGTCTGACTTCAACTGTACATACATACATACCCCCCCCCCCCCCTTCTAAGCCATGGGAAATTTTTCAAGCTTTGACCAGTCCACAGTGATAAAACCTTTGGGTACCATTGACCTACAGCTCAACAGCAAGGGGAAATTGTTCAAATAATGTTTCTTATTAAATATTTGTTTAAAATAACAATAAAATGACCCATAACAGAAACCTAAAATGTTTTTTTAAATCAATTCATTGTATGACTAACTAATTTTTAAACGAAAATCCCATTTACATCTAGCAATCTTAACCAAAAAGTAATAATAAAATTGCAGATTATTAAATATTATTTTAAATTCATATTTTGTCAAATGTAAAGGTTTAAATCAATTAAACAGACATCATGCACAATATGTTAAACTTTGCACATTGATAAAAGAGCAACTGATTAATTCATGATCACAATGGTTGTCAAAGTTTTTAGATAGAATCTGAATTACTTAAAAAATACAAATAAGTTCATACTTCAAAATAAATAAATAGACAAACAAACAATCAATTTTACAAACACATTCTGAAATATCTGGAAATCTAAACCAAATGCTATGTAGAAATAGCAAACTATTAAATATTACTTCAACTTCATATTTTTGTTAGTTCTAAATAAATTAAATAGACATTATGTACAATACACTGAACTTCCCGCATTGTTTAAAGAGCAATTGATTAATTAATCACAATTAGATCACAATGGTTGTCAAAGATTTCAAAATAAATAAACAAACAAAGTCAATTTAAAGTCACATCCTGTTCTGTTTACATTATTAACAACTAAAAAAATTAGTTAAGACAAAGACTAGTCTTCGTTTTGTTTCATTGGTTTCTCAGTTCATGCACAAAAAGATAAAGACAAGAACAAAATCTAAATCTTCAATGAGAAGGAAGAAATAAAACAATGCTTTATTACTCTGATTTCCAAGACGTGTGTTGCAAGCACACCAAGTGACAATACTGCTTATCACTGTAAAAAAAAAAAAAAAAACATATATATATATGCAGGATTTTCTGGCACAAGCTTTCCCCATAGGCATGCGGCATCACCAAGGCCGGGGTCCCTTCGCCTGGGCGTTTTGTTATGAGGGAGGAGGGGGTGCATGAACACTCATATGTGAACAACTCAAGAGGAGCCTTTTGTTGCAGTACACGTGTCTGCAGGGCCACCCTCCCCTACTCAGCCTGACAGGCGGCTCGAAAACTGTCAGCCCGGATCAGTCGCCCTTGCCTGGATCTCAACCCAAATTATAATCAAAAGCTCAGTCGCCCAGCAATGCCAATGCAAGATCAAGCAAAACCGATCCAGGGATCTGAAAGCCCAGGATATCGGCACCAATGATCCAACACTACGCTAATGGCCTACTAATCGAAAGTGTTGAAATGCTAAATGGAGACACCTCTGGCCGTCTCCTGGCATCACAGTGAAAACCATTTCTGAAAATGCAGACAGAAAGCGTAATACAGTTACAAGAATATCCATGCATGTTTAGACTAATCATTCATGCAGCTATCTAAATATATAAATGATATCACAGATGTAAAAAAGCAGCATGAGAATGAAGTATGAGAATCAAGATAGTGTTCGTCCACGAGACATCCTGGAAAGATGGTATCATGGAAATATAGACCTACAAATTGAATCTCGCAAGTTAAAGATCTCTTAAAATTATAATCTAGCCATACATAATCTGCAAAAATGTTCAATGGGTGGATTCTGTACCAACAGTTTTCAGACCAAATCTCTTTCACTTCATTGTGACAGATAAAGAACTCATGACGGTAATTGAAATAACGATGGCGAACAGAAATTGTGTACCTCTCTGAAAGCATTAATCAAAGGGCCGAGCTGTGTTTAATGTTACGAACTGCCATCAAGGTCGGAATCGCAACTGAGACTGACACAAGAGTCACAATCCTTCACGCCATACTGTCTTCGGCACACAGACCATTGTCGAACAATACACAAACGCCACAACCTAGCTCAAATATTGTTCAAAATTTGACTTCTTGGCCGAAGAGGTCCAAAACTGTTTGGAATTGGGCAACTTAGGACTAGAAGACTGATTCCAAAGGAACATCATTCATAATGGTCAATTTTTTCAGAGAATGTCATTTCTAATGCTCAATCATAACTGACAAGGCCACAGTGTTACATCGAAGCATATGCCAAAATTATTATTTAAAATATGTTTACCTTCACAGAGCTCCTAATCGACGGCCACCAGTATCGACGTTCGGAAAGGACTGAAATTAAAAACCACAGAGGGAAAATGATTTCTCTAGCGATCGCTCGCTCAGCCCCAATGGAACAACCTCGTTTGATTGGTCCTGGGATGAGGTCATGTGGGTGAGGCGCTGGCCACGTGACTTCTCATCGGATACAATGCGCAAAGGGAAAAAAAACGCCTAAATCCAAATTTCACTGCAGCAAGTCCCTTGTTTGTCGACAGCATTATCTCTGCTTGGGCTGAGGTAAAGGTTTTTGAGGCTAGAAAAGTCCCACTTTGCACAGCCAGCTGCCCCAGGGGTATTGGGGGTGGAATCAGGACCCAAGACTCCAGCCGTCTGGGTATCTCCATTGGGTGACACATCAACGAAGCTGTACCCTCCACTGTACATGCCCATTCCTGCAGTCTGGTCCAACCAAGGGTGTCTGGTCACCATCTGTAGACTCTTACATCAGTTACCGCTGTCATTAAACTGAATATTTGTCTGTTTTGACATTTACGCTTCAACCTTCGTATGCTTCCATGCCCCTTCTACCTAAACCCTCACCCCACCCTGTCCTCATTTTTTCAGAGCTAAAAGACGCATGGCATGAACAATAAAAAGGCGATGGCCTGAAAATCAAGCGGTTTAAGCTGGGTGAGGGGTGGCTTTCGATCAGCATCAAAATATCTGACAGTCGTTGTGTCTACCAGCCTTTTTAATCCGGTAGAGTGAGGAATTATGGGGAGCTCTGCTGGCACAATCTGGATTATGAACCTTTGGCTAATTCTCTTCAGTTGAGCAGAATACACATTAATTATGATTCAGCAAGGTTAAATACATGTGTAAACTCATTTATAGGGAAAAGAGGTTAAAAGTGGTTTTAAAAGCCATTTAAAAAAAGTAAGAAAACGATTGAGCTTCTAGGTACTCATGAGGTTAAGTTCAACCAGGAAGAACTTAACATGAAGGCACTGAAGGTAACGAAAATCCTAATTCCAAAAGACAAATGTGCAAACATTCAAAAAGAGGAAGAAACTTCAAGTGATTTCTCCAGAGAAGTGTAAAACCGAAGTCATACATCCTAAGATACACATTTGTACACTGTCAACACTGGACACAAACAGAGCAACAGAACTCATAACCACAGATTCCTTCAAGTCTAGATAAGACGCAATGGATGCAACAAATCTCCAACAGTAAACCGATGCCATTTCTGATGTATGCCAAGCACTTTTTCTGACAAAAGGTTTTTGAAACTTCATTTAGTCAACGTCTAGCTGTTGTGAGACAAGCTACAACGATCGCATCTGGTCTAGACAATGTTAGTGCAGCTCATCTAGTATTCTTACCAGTTAGAGGGAAGTTTTCAAGGTTGAGCAAGGACCACAGATGGAAGACACTAGGCACAATAAGAGCAACATGAATATCCCTGGTACTATAAGTAAGCTCGACCAATGCCCAGAGCAAGGTCAAAAGGCGGGGTGGGGTGTGAGGCACAGTTGAGTTGGTTGGGAACATCGTACAATCATCAATTGAGCAAGCTAATAGGCCATGACGAGCATGAAGGATACAAAGATTCAAGAGAGAAAGGGTGAAGGGCAACTGATCTCCAAAAACAGAAATGACACTTGAACTGAACATTAAATCAGTCTCTTGTTCTTCAAAGCCCTCTTCTGCCATACATCCGACAGAGCTGCCATGCTCTGCAGAAGCATTTCCTGGATTGATCAGTTTAACTCTGTCTGTAAGCCCTAATTGAGCCACAAGCCTCAGGGTTTAATTAAGAAGCTCATTACTGACTGCCTGACACGTGCTGAACTGGCTCAGTGTCTTTGCTTTGAGAGCCCTCAAAAATCTATAAATCGCTGAGCATAAAGAGAACGTGCAAATGCCCATACAAGCACAGCTCGAAGAGAAGCTTCTTGTTTTATGCACTCAAACAAATCTCTTTCCACTCAGATCTTCCAAAAGAGTTTCTCAGGATGTTCTTAGTGATAATGAGGGTTCATTTTTATATTGGGAAAAAGAAAGATTGAATGCTCAAAATGCTTGAGGTCGATGTGAGAATGGTTCATTTCAAAGAGGAAGTTTTCTGCTTCAGACACGTTCCCCCAAAGGTCTGGAGGAATTCTGTAGTTAAGTGTATCCCTTGGCCATAGCATCACACACGCAGGCTGAGGGTAAGTGGAAAATTCTGTTGCCTCGGGTCTCAGTCACAACGCAGCAGACAGGCTTTTGTCCCTGCTCTAAAAGCTTTTACGCCACTGCTCTCATCCAGGCCTAGCTAGAGTGGGTAATGGAAATTTTCGCCTGACCCTCCATTTGGTTGCAGCAAGAGCTTTCAATAATGGGACACCCCTGCAGCCAAAACCAATAGCTTGTGACATCAATTTCAAATGGAACTTTCAGGCCGAAACTGTCACCTTTATGGTGCATAAACAACCTTGTTAATTTACAGAGCTAAAAGATGCCAGGAAATCTACAAAAACAATACAATGCGAAAAGGAGATACACTCTCCGATACAGCAGAACACAGTGTTAAACGAACAGTTTAACATTTCGTTCCAAACCTGTATGACTTACAGAACACAAAAGGTAAAATCTTTTCTATTCTCATTCTCAAAACAAGTCTAACGAGAATGCAGACTTGGGCTGCACGATTAATCGAAAAACTATTGTGATCTCAATTCGAATTAAATTATATTTTCAAGTTCAGGAGAGAAGCGAAAAAACCATCACTCAAGTCTTCATATTGTTTTAAATATGTTGCTCAGGAACGTTTATAAGGTGCAATTCACCCAAAAATGTCATTTCTGTCTTCATGTAACAACTTATTCAGAGCTGCGAAATCACATGTGAGCTGACCAAAATTTTAATTTAAAAATTTAGAGTCATGATTACGATAATAATTTGATACACTGTAAAACCCCAAAAGTTAAAGTAACTCAAACTATTTGAGGAAAACGATTGAAACAAACTGTTTAAGTTCAAAAATTAATCCTAATGAGTACTGTGAACATAATCCAAGTAAACGAAGCCATTAGAGCACAGTAAAACCCAATAAATGAAGAGAACTCAAATCAACTGAGTACTGTAAAAGCCAATAAGTTAAGGCAACTCAAACCGTTTAAGGAAACCGATTGCTACAAACCATTTGAGTTGAAATTTTAATCTATATAAGTACTGTGAACTTACATTTAAGTTGAAGTAATGAGGTATCTAATTAACTCATTACCTTCAACACTGAGTTCAAAACGCTTTTCAAATGAGTAGAATTAACTTTCAGTCAATTTTAAGTTAACTACACTCATTTCATTTGAAGAAGTTGACTGTTGGGTTTTACGTGGGAGTGTTGAGCGTAAAAATCTATGTTTAACAGCGTCAATCTAACTGATCTAGAATTTGGAATTGACTGCAAGATGGAATCTTATGACAAATGTCTCATTTTACCAGAGGAAAAAAAATGGTCTAATAATGTTGTCAATAACAGATTGCAAGCTTATGATCAATCTTAATAATTAAATTTCAGAATTATCAATAGTTGTATAATTAATAGTTGTATTGTGATGTAATTACTTTACCTTGCATAACGACCAGAACAAACTTGAATTTTATTCAAGTCCGCACCGTTTCAAGTCTATACAACATTTAGCACTTTAACCAACAGTAGACCTACACATACAGTGCTCAGCATATATAATTACCCCCCTCACAAATCTATTTTTTCAATTCATATTTTAAAAGGAAGATGCATAAAATATTATATTTGTGTATATACATTAGATTAGTCAATACTGAAGTCAAATCTGACTAAACAACGTATGATAACGATCTAAAAACTAGTACACCCAAATTTAAACGTTTTAGAAAAATAATAAATACAAGTTTTTAAAAAGAGGATAAATCAAGAGAAGCAAAAAAAAAAAAATTTACAATTTAGTTGAAATTTCGTAGGTTGTAATCTTCTTTTGCAATATTTTGCTTGAATTTAATTGTATTATCTTTTCATTTCTAAATGCGCTTGGTGACTAAAATATTATTTTAATAAATATATCTGTTTAATAAATCAGTTTGTTTAAATGGACCAAAATGCATTGCCTATATTCACTGAGAAATTGATAAAAATAATCATTTTCAAAATGAGGTTCACTCAATCAAGCTAAGCAATGTAGGCCTAATATTATTATTGTTTTTACCTATGTTTGAAAAATGATAATAACCTACTCTTATTAGCCTTTATTTTATCTATAGAATCATGAGAAAAATCAATCGAATACACTGTGATCTACAGTACATTTTAAGCAAAAAAAAAAAAAAACATATATATGATTTTTATTTTAGCCAGAACTGTGCAGCCCTAATGCAGACTACAAAACAGCGCCACATTTGAGAGCTACAGCCAAAGTCAAGATTTAATTTCTTTATTTACGTGTCTATAAAGGCTACTGCATGGCTTCAGAAGACTTGGAATATAGTGTCACATGAACCACTTTTATGATAATTTAATGATGATTTTTGTCATTTTGGAGCGTTCTCACTTTCATTATGAGGGGCAATAGCTGATGAAAGCAGACGAAAAAGCCTTTCAAAGCATGTAGATTGGAGTGACATGAGTGTACAAAAATGGCAACAGAATTTTTCTGTTCAGGAAAACTATTCTTTTAAAAGATTATTTCATTTGTCAAGTGCAAAACATCAAAGCCTCAGAGCTCAGAGAGAGACGTTTCTTATAAAACATTTTGTTTATGAATACTTTCTTTTCGCTAAGTGGATATGAACATATGAATACTTTCTTTTCATTAAGTGGATATGAACATTACAAAAACTTATTTCACATAGCCCTTAAATAAACCTTTAAGTTTAAATTTAATAAAGTAACAACATTTTTTATCCCACCAGGGGCAATTAAATTAGGGCAGTAGCATTACATGATACAACAAACACATAAAGAGACAAATCACTTACAAACAATTGCCTCAGGAACAATTGTGAATATATATCTGTTAGAAGAGCATTTGATGCTTCTAAACCTTCTCCAGAGGGCAACAGAACAAAAAAGACTTAAGAGGATGGGAATCCTCACACTTTGAGGTTTCCTTAGGATTTGCTGTTCATGTAACTCTGCTAGACTCTGCTAAGGCAAACCAATAATCTTGGAGCAAGTTTTGGCTAAGTTTTGACAACAAATCCGCTGGTATATGGACTACAAGATCCAGTCATGCAAGACACCTGCTCCAAGTCTTCATTGATTACACTCAGCTGATGCTGCGCATGTACTGATTACACCACACATATATACGGCTCAATTTTAGACTCTCAATGCTGAATCTTGTTATACGTTACTTTAAACATTATGACGTGTTTCCCTTACCTAGTCTTGCTATGTACCAATCTATGCTTTGTTTGTTTATTCATGTCTGCTACCTGCCTTCGACCATCTTTCCTAAGAACAAACATTCTCTGATGCATTCTCTTATTCTACTAGACTTTGCATTGACATTAAAATTTGCAAACTAAGCAATACGGAATAAAAACAAACAAACAAAAAAACAAGCAAATTAATGTATTATATGTATAGTCTTAATTTAAAAAAAAATTTATATAGACAAGGGGTGCCCAAACTCGGTCGTCGAGGGCTGCTGTCCTGTAGATTTTAGCTCCAACTTGCCTCAAGACACCTGCACAGACGTTTCTAGAAAGCCTAGTAAGAGCTTGATTAGCTAGCCCAGGTGTGTCTAATTGGGGTTGGAACTAAACTTTGCAAGACACCGGCCCTCCAAGGCCGAGTTTGGACACCCCTGATATAGACGTTCAAGCATGTCTGGTAACTCATGTTAACATGAAAATCATAATAACGTCTTATTGAAACTAAAGTAAATAAATCAGAATAAACTCCTTCTCATACTCCAGCCTCCACATCAAAGTTCCTGAAAGCAAAATAGGTCATGGTGCTCCAGGATTGGCCAGCCCAGTCACCAGAAATGAACATTATTGAGCATGTCTGGGGTAAGATGTAGTAGGAGGCATTGAATAATACAAATTATTTAAATGCAAAAGCAAATACTTGTTTGCATACAAGTATAACACAAACGTTTAAACTGGTGCTGGGATATTCAACTGTTGTTTATCATGAGGAAACACTGCATAATAATATGGTCCATCCTCCACCAAGATGTCTGTTCAGCTCAGCTTGGCAGCAAACTACATAGCTCAGCCTTCCTTAAAGCAATGCCTCATCATCCCTCAAACAGTGCCAGTGATTCAGAGAGACCTCTGAGGTCTTCTGGGTCTTTCCTTCCTCGCTGTCCTATGCTATAAGTTCTCATGTACACCAGTCCCCCACTTTGATCCACAACACAGAGGCTTGTGTGGCCCAGTGACACAGGAGTGAAGTAGGCAAAGAAGATGTCACAGCGATTCACTGATGATGAACTTCTCTTGCCAAACTTCCTCTCCTCATGCACACTTCAGGCTGTTTTTTTTATTTTATGTGGGTGTCCTACAGTCTACACTCTGTATGTTTATATGGACAACACTATTCTAATATTAAAGGTGTCATATAGAATGCATTGATTAAAAATGTTTGAGTTCACACTTACATATTACTTGATACTAATTTCAGGTTTGGCATGCTGTCCAGGGAGAGAACTTTGAGCTCAGAGATAATTCAGCCCAGGGATCCTGCCTGGTCCCTTAGCATGAAAAGGGGGTCAGAGATCAGGTCAATGAGATTTCCTCATTTTCCCCCAGAAAAGGAGGAAATGGGGTGGACGGGAGATTCTTCAAGACATAAGGGAAGTAAGGTGAAAATGGGCTATTTATTGTGGGCTAGGATTGATCTGATTGGTTTATCGATGATTGTAGATGAGAAACCAGCTGCTATTATTCATATCATGTGCTCATCTCTAAATTAGTTTTTAAAACTTCACTCAATTGTTCTCTGATATTTAAATACAAGGTATGTGGATCGGGTAAATGCAGACGGTTTTACAGGTCCAGATCCAACACTCAAAAAATGCTGTTTGTTCAAACTACTTATTTAAAATGAGCTGAAACGACACAAATCTTGAGAATTTGGGGGGACAATTGAATCTTTTTACGCTTGATTCACTTAAATTTGTAAAACACTAATAAGTTAATTCCTTCATGTTGTCTCAACACAAATCGACTGGGAGGATATTTTACAGTGAACACTATAAAATGACCTTTGATATGGTTGGTTTTGACTATGTTTAAGAGGTTCATTCTGAGTTGCTGAGTTTGCTGTCATGTGTGTGGACATAAAGAGTGACAATAATTTCACTGCACTTAAAGCTTTTTTTAAAAATTTAAAGTGAAACACACAACTTTATATGGTACCACTAAAATTAGCTGAATGATGAACCTTGATTGATGTCCAGTGGGGATGTCATGACATTGCTCTATGAACTATGAACTATTATATGTAAAACAAGAATATTCATTTATTTTCTTGTCGGCTTAGTCCCTTTATTAATCCGGGGTCGGCACAGCGGAATGAACCGCCAACTTATCCAGCAAGTTTTTACACAGCGGATGCCCTTCCAGCCGCAACCCATCTCTGGGAAACACATTCACGTATGTCTTTGGACTGTGGGGGAAACCGGAGCACCCGGAGGAAACCCACGCGAAGGCAGGGAGAACATGCAAACTCCACATAGAAACGCCAACTGAGCCGAGGTTCGAACCAGCGACCCAGCGACCTTCTTGCTGTGAGGCGACAACACTGCCTACTGCGCCACTGCCTTGCCCGATGATCATGTTTTATTTTAGTAAAAACAAGGGTAATCGAGAAGCCTTCGCCTTTCATATAAGCCTCTTCTGATGCCAAATGATTAACTAGAAGTCAAGTTATTATTTTGCTGTTCCTAAAACTTAGATAGGCGACAAGACTTTAGTCAGGTAGCGTACAGTATAGCCTACATTGCTAATGCTATTTAAAAAATATATGTATTATAAAATTATTATAAAATTGAGACTGCAATGCCAGCAAGGATGTAATGCCAAAGCCTGTAGAACAAGTCTAAATAAATCAACATGCATTTATCAGTGTCTGGACGTTTGTCTCAGGGGGGTTGTGAGTAAGAATCATCATCACGTTCTGTCAAGAAAGCAGAAATTATAATAGTAAAAAAAGCTTTGCACTTATTTTCAGTGTTTTGAAGAACAAACTAAGTGTACTGCAGGGTGTCGACTATTTGCTGTTTTGATAGCAGGTGGCATTGCATTTCTAGGAGATTGTAGGCACACTACTATTGAATATATTTGTTTAAAACATAAACCAGGTAATTCTGAGCTCAATTATACCAGCATTGTTAGATATAAAGCAGCAACCTATAAATAAAGGAATAAAATTGCACGTTTAAAGTAAACTAATTGGGAGATACAATACCCACAATAATGAGAAATACATTTAATTTAGGAAGTAAATTTGCTATTCCAAATTTTTAACTTACTGACAGTCATTATTTGTTAGCTCAATTCTAACTTCTGATAAAATCAAATTGTCAAAATTATTAGCCCTCCTGTAACATTTAGATTTTTTAAAATAATTTCGAAGTAATGTTTAACAGAGTAAAGAAAGTTTCAAAGCATTTCCAAAAGTATTTTTCTTCTGAAGAAAGTCTTTTTTTTTTGTTGACTGGAATAAAAGTTTGTTTGATGAAAAAAATAAATAAAAACAATTGTAAAGTCAATATTATTAGCCCTCTTAAGAAATATACTTTCTGAGAGTTTGGTTTCTAACAGTTAAGGCTGATGTATACTTCTGCATCGAGTAATTGGCGTGACCCACGGCGCCTGCCTTGCGCTTAGTAGTTTATACTTCTGCGCGCTGTTTGTGTTAACACAATAACTCTTCCGAAACACTAGCTGGAAGTAGGTTATGTTCCTCTGTGTCGAGTTTCTTTCTGGGTATTTTGTATTTTTCTGAACGCTTAGTGACATTTATTTATAAACTAATTTAGAGAGGATCATGTGGTTATGATTTATCACAGCCGGTCTCGTATTAGCTAATCATGATCTTCCAATCATATCCTAAGCTACTATAAATAACCACAGTCTTCAATCCACTTTATCTTCGTTTGGAAGAAAACCTCCTTCCTCCCTATTCTCCTTCTTTACCATAGATTGGGCGGCATGGCGGCCCAATGGTTAGCACTGTTAGCCCCACAGCAAAAACACTGCCGGCCCTGGTCCCGCCAGGCTGGTGGGCGTTTCTGTGAGGAGTTTGTAAATTCTTTCCGTGCCCACATGTTTTTTCCCCGGGTTCTCCGGTTTCCTCCCACCATACAAAGATATACATTATGCATAACAGACATAGCAAATCAAGCACTTGTCTAGCTCCCTTTTTTTCATGTGTTCCCTCAGGTACTGCAGCCAGGGAGTTCTGAGATCCACCGAGCTCAAGCTCCCCTCTCGCTCTCGAGGATCTCGAGCATCCCTTGAGCTCAGGGCTCTCTCCCGGGACAGCATGCCAAACAAACTTTCGATGGATCATCAGCTAAGTGTGAACTCTTGAAAACTGAAAGATGGGAACTGGTGGACGTGAAACAAATTTAATCATAAGGTAAACACAGAGCAAAAGTTTCCATCTTGAGCTCTCTCACGGGATTCGACACTTGTTAACACTAGCTCCATCGGGCTTGCGGCTCTCAGTGCCGCCCAAGCTAGTCAGTGCTACCAAGCCAACCAATCACAGAGCCTGCATTACGTGTCGATGCGACGTGTAGTCACATTGCAACGTGTAGTAGTTGCACCACACCATCAGCCTTTATATTTAAGATTTTTAAGGGGGCTTTCACACCTAGACATTTGTTTCAGAACCTGTCTCGTTTGCCCACTGTAAATCATTGTGAACCCAGCAATCGCGCTCGAATCCGCGCAAATCAAATTAGTCCAAGATCGCCTAAATGAGGTGGTCTCGGCTCGATTGAAAAGAAGGCGGATCATTTGTAGTGAGAAAGTGATACGATCCGAGCCCGGCTATATCACAGTGTATCATGGATATGTCATAGGCACATATACGGCTTTATGAAGAGAGATCAGTGCATCTCTAGTTCTTTATTCGCTAATGTATATTTTGACGCAGTTACCATTAAGAGCAAATTCCTAGTGAAATCTGCTTGATGAGTGAATGAGTGTGTATTTTATTGGGTCCTATTTCGTTATAGGTGACAAATAGACAGAGATTTAATTTACTTCACTTCCTTATGGGGTCAGTTCGACTGCATTTTTAAGACTTCTGAAGCACAGATTTAAGACTTTTTAAGACTAATTAAGGCCTTATTTTTATACTATGGAATTTATTATTTTTTAAGAATCTGCAGACACCCAGCCTGTACATCTTAACCTTAACTTGACTAGAGATCAAAATCTAGGTCAGGCTTTAAATTGCACTTTAAGCAGCAATTTAAAGCCTTTAAAACACTAGCATCTTGCAAATTAAGCAGAAAAATATTATGTACCATCATCATAATATTTTTCATATGCAAAGACATGAAATCATCCTAGAACTAAAGTTTCACAGGAAGACTATTCATTTTGACTTCAACTGTATGTATATTCGCCCTGGTGGGGAAATGCTAAAATATAAAACTCTGACAAGAGTGTAGTATTTCCTCAAACAAAAGAAGGTAAAAACAGCAGAATGTACAGTTGTCTCCCACTGCTGCGGGGGAAATTACGCTGCGCTTGCATATTCATGCACACAGTAACTGAATGTGTGAATGCACCTTGTAAAACATGCTTACAGTATATTAAGCTTTTAGAACTTATAGATCTACAGAATAAAATCAAAGCCGAAATGCCTGCCTTTGTTTCCTGAAGCGGTGAAATGTGTGTGTGTGTGTGTGTGTGTGTGTGTGTGCGTGTGTGTGTGTGTGTGTGTGTGTGTGTGTGTGTGTGTGTGTGTGTGTGTGTGTGTGTAATGCCCTGCCTTAGAATCAGTCAGGCTGCATCAGCATCAAAGTGAATCATTAGTGGCAGAGGAAAGTATTGCAAAGCTTCAACAGAAATAAACAATCCACACTGCTGAAAAGCATAACTGTTTAACAAGACAAATTATGCAAAACACAAAAGTGTGTTCGGCTCCAGACCCAATCAATGCCACAATCGCTCCACATTTCAAAAGCTCAGCTGACAGACGAGAGGGATTCTGGGGGAACTTTTGTAATGCTGTTGAACAATCAAATAAAATGTTTTTTTTTCACTTCAGAGTACTTAATAATCCTCTATATTCCAGTGTGTTTCACTGTGACTGACATAACTAGTCCACAATAAGAACAACAGAAAAAAAGCTATTGAAAATTCTGAAACATTTGTTTATTTTATGCAAATCATATTTTGGAGAAAGTACTGTTCATTTATTGTGGCTGGAATAAAAGCAGTTTTTAAATAAACAATAATAATTAAGGTCAATAGTATTAGCCACCCTATGATTTTATTTTCTGATTAGCTATAGAGAAAACCACCATTGTCCAATGATTTGCCTACAATGCTCAGCATATAAGTACACAAATCTCTCATTTAAATTAATATTTTTTATAGGAGGCTTTACAATATTAAATTTGTGCATATACATTAGTTTAATCAGTACTGAAGCCATTAGTAGCCCAAATGTATATGTTAGAGAAAATATTAAATAACATTTTTAAAAATAGCAAAAGTCAAGAGAAACAAAACAATATATAGAATTTTGCAGAAATGTTGTAGTTTTTTTTTTTTTTTTTGCAATATTGTGCATGAATTTAAATCTATTCTCTTACGATTTCTAAAGATGTTCTTTGGCCAAAATATTAAAATATTATTTTAATTCATATATCTGTTTAATAAATCTTTTTGTTCAAATGCAGCAATATATATTACCCATATTCACTGAAAAATGGCCAAAAATATTCATTTTTAAAATGGGGTATACCCATTTTTGCTGAGGACTGTATTTAACCCAATTTGACTAGTTAACCCAGTTAAGCTTTAAAAATGCATGTTAAGCTGAATACTAGTATCTTGCAAGGACAAAAAATAGTTTTTGGAAATGAGTTAATGTTAATTAGGTTATAATGTGTTCTGAAAAACAGTGTGGAGTTTAAGTTACAATTAAAAATGACACATAAAAAAAGACTAAATTAAAATGTGAATTATATAAAGCATTTTCCATTTCATACTACAGTAGATCATTTTCATTGTTTGAATTAAATACAGGTAATATTCAAATGCAGTTTCATAAATATTGATCAAATGTGCATTGTCAGTGTTACTGTACAAGATAAAAATTTAAGATTTTTAATTTAAGAAATTTCTCAGTTTTTTCAATCTTTTTTACATTTTGTGGAATTGTTGAAATAAAATCATAAACGATTCTAATTTTAAAATTGAGTCAAGCATTTTTAAGGACCTATGGTTGTTTTTTTAAAGTACTTTATAGGCCTTGAATCTATACGTTTGAAATTCAAGTAAGTACTTTCAAGAAGTATGGGAACCGTGTAAAAAAACATTATTGAATTGTATTTATTTCTATATTTTAATTCCAGTTAAAGTAATTTTTGACACATTTGATGTCTTTTTAATGTCCTTATAGTTCTTTTTCATTTTCACTTGAAAAAAAAAAAAAATTATTAAAAATTGTATTCAATGACCTCACATCTGCGGATTTAAAGTGATTTTTAGACTGATTAGAGAGAAGATCTACACACTAGATCTGAAAGAACTACAATGGTCCAAAAAAAAACTCAGTCGGCTGGATCATCTGTTTTTAAAATGAATCTCAAGATCTTGAGAGCAGAAGTCCAGAAAGGGTTTCAATTCCGTTAAGCTCAAAGCTTCCAGCAATAAAAGTGCAAGGTGCTGCTTTCCACATAACATATATGAAAGGCTGCATTCATATCGGAAAGCAATTTCAAGATTTGGTAAATATTGCAAGAGTGCATCTGACAGTGACACAGGGCTGACCCGATGCCCAGAATCACTGAGAGAGTTCAGGTCAGATGACAGGATGGTCACAAGTGTTGACATTTCTTGATCTTGTGGGTTTTATAAAAAATATTAACAAATTAATATATATATATATATATATATATATATATATATATATATATATATATATATATATATATATATATATATATATATATATATATATAGTTGCTAGCATATTTACAGCATAAATTACTTTCAAATAAGTAAACTCCTACAAGAGTAAATTCCTACAAGATCACTTTTAATTGGATATTAAAATACTTTTACATTTTTCAAAATATAAACAAATAAAAATAACAAAAATTAAATAAAGTCTATTAATTGACATAAAAAATATCTCAACTAATTTTTGGTATTTAATATTGATATTTAATATACACTCTATTTTTAAATATATCACTTGTATATACTTTTTTTAAAAATTAATAATTATTATATTTAAACTATAAAACATTTAAATTTAATTTACATATATATATATATATATATATATATATATATATATATATATATATATATATATATATATATATATATATATATATATTGCACATACAGTGGTTTAAGTTACATGTTTGTCACATGTTTGTATTGTATCTCTAATAATATTGACCTTACTTGTTTAATGTTTCAGATCATCAAACAAATTTAAATATTAGTCAAAGATAACACTAGTAAATCAGCATCATGCAGTTAAGTAAATGTTTTTATTATTAAGGGATAACAAAATAAAAAACTACATAGTCCTGTGTGAAAACGCGTTTCCCCCCCTGTTAAAACATGACTGAACTCTTGTTGATCACACTAGAGTTCAATTTCTGTAGTCTTACACAGGCCTGATCACTGCCATGCCTGTTCACAATCAAGAAATAACTTAAATAGAACCTGCATGACAAAGTGAAGTAGACTAAAAGATCCTCAAAAGCTAAACATCATTCTGAGATCCAAAGAAATTCAAAAACAAATGAGAAAGAAAAATGACATCTACCAGTCTAGAAAAGGGTATAAAGCCATTTCTAAAGCTTTGTGACTGCAGCGAACAACAGTGAGATCCTCTATCAAAAACATGGCACAGTGGAGAACCTTACCAGGAGTGGCCGGCTGACCAAAATCACCCCAAGAGCATATGGACAACTCATCCAAGAGGTCACAAAATACCACACACCAACTACATCCAAGGAACTGCAGGCCTTATTGCCTCAGTTTATTTTGGAAGGTATGTGTGTCCCATTATGTGAGGTATAGAAGTAACACCACTTTGATTAATAAATATTTATTTATTTATTTATTTATTTATTTATTTATTTATTTATTTATTTATTTATTTATTTATTATCTGAAATATTAAAGTGTGACAAACATGCAGAAAAATAAGAAATTAGTAAGGGGCGAACACTTTCACACCACTGTAAAAAAACCATTTGCATTCTAAAAATAATAAAAATATACTTAAATTCTTATGCTTAAATTAAACCCAGGCTCATTCTGAAAATGTACCACTATATACATTTCTGGAGAGTGAGGTACGTCCTTGGAGGTATGTTTCTTTGCAGTTTTTGTTTTTGCAAGTCCACCAGAGGCTGCTTTGCACGCTTTTTGAGATCTCAGATTTTTGTAGCGAGTGCCATTCACACGCCTACTGCTCTTGCAAAAATCCACCAGAGGTCGCTATCAACTGACTGACTAATCAACTGACCCACCCTCCTCCTTCCCTAAACTCAACCATTAGGTGTTTTCAAAAGCACCAGTTGACCCGCTCAGCCACTTCCCTAAACCCAGCCCAGACAGTTTTAATAAGCAATCCAAAAAAAAAATAAAAAAGCCTTCGCCTGATGTTTTTACCAAGTTTTCAGATTTTACCACATTCTCACCCCGCTATTTACATGTTTGCTTTGTTTTTTGGCTTTTGTCTTTTCTGCTTTCTGGAATCGCTCTTCGCCAGACTTGAACCCCATTGCCATGTCATCACCTCTCTGCGTTTCAAGTCCACCGACAAACTCGTACAGACATCGTCAAACTGGTAACAGCGGGAAAGCCCTCACGGAGGCAAGCGGTCAGCTGGCAATCGAGAAAAAGAATGGCATCATACTGCTCCATATTGTTCGTTTTAAAGACGAAATGCATCCATACGTATTTCTGGCTACATATTTTATGATCTCAAGAAATGTATATAGGGCTATTCATTCATTTTCTTGTCGGCCGTTTTCATGCCCTTTCATCCGCAACCCATCTCTGGAAAACATCCACACACATACTCATACACTACGGACAATCAATTTAGCCTACCCAATTCACCTGTACCGCATGTCGTTTGACTGTGGGGGAAACTGGAGCACCCGGAGGAAACCCACGCGAAGGCAGGGAGAACATACATATATAGGGCTATGTTTTCTTAAATTACACACACACGCACGCACGTATGCACGCACGCACGCACGCACGCACGCACGCACACACACCTTTGGTTTTGCAATAAAGGCTTAATCCTATTCAAACATGCGACTAAGCTACTTTAGCTGAAAGAATCTTGCACTGAATGATCATAAAATTTATTAGTGCCTTATTTTATCATTATAGACGCTATTAATTATATTTATCTGATGCAAATCTATAAAAAATATCCCACTGTAAATCTCCTAACTGATTCATGTCTAACTCCTGGCCCAACATAAACCCTGTTTGTGAAACCAGAACATAACACTTTAATAAAAAAATAAAAAAAAATTGAATCTGGCACATGTAAAAACCATATATTTCAGAATTGGATTAATATGGCCTGCTACTGTGGTGGGGCAACATACAGACAGATATTTATGAAAAAAAAATTTGTGAAATTATATGTACATGTGCATGTGTTAGTTCTTCCTCTCAGCAGTTCTTACCGTACACAATCCTGACACAACACAGATCAAATGCTAATGTGCAGTTTTTATGACTGAACATGCTCTCTGTGGTGGCTTCAAAACACGAAAACCCCTCAAGATGGAAACAAGTTTGTGATAATATTAGCTAAATTTGCGGTTCACATCATGAGCAGATTACAAACTGCTTTTGATTTAAAATGACTCCAAAATGAGTCCACATACTGTACGAAATGGACTCTCTCCTTAACAAATCGGTGGCAAAGGAGTCACTGTGCCCTGCTTATGCAAATGTATTCAGTAGCTGGTAAAACAGTCTTCACAGTGAGCCTGAATATATCGATTTGTGGTGAGGTTTACATAAGTTGCATGCTCATTGGCGTCACACACTGCATACATTTACAGAAGTTCAATGAGCTGTGAACTATGAAAAGAGAGAAAGAGGGATAGAGAGAGAACAGAAGAGGAAAATACATGCAATTGAGTACACAAACACAAAACTGAATGAATATAAATAAATACATAATAAACTAAATAAAACAATGACTTATTTTTCCCTATAGATATTTATTCATTCTTTCATTTTCATTCGGCTTAGTCTCTTTATTCATCAGGGGTTGCCCCAGTAATGAACCACTAACTTATCCAGCATTTGTTTTACACAGCGGATGCCCTTCCAGCTGCAACCCAGTACTGGGAAACATCCTTACACACTCATTCACACACATACACTGTGGATAATTTAGTTTATTCAATTGACCTATAGATAGCGCATGTCTTTGGGCAGCGGGGGAAACCGGAGCATCCAGAGGAAACCTATGCCAACACGGGGAGAACATGCAAACTCCACAAAGAAACTGACCCAGCCAGGACAATATCCATTGACCTTCTTGCTTTGAGATGACAGTGCTAACCACTGTGCCACCCTCATTTTAGATTTAAAAATAACATTTTAATTTTATACTTCATGAACAAACACCTATATACAGTACACATACAACATTATTATAACTAAGGCACTACTGTTTTTTTTCTATTTATTTATTTTGACTTTTCCCTTGTTTTAATTTTAAATCAAACAGATTAATTGTATTTTAGATAAAGATATTCTAGTAATTTGTATGTGTTTTGTTAATTGTGCCCTCATTTTTTAATATGTCCATATAGTTCTTCTTATTTTTTTTTATTTTAGACGTTTTATTTTTAAATTAAACTAAATGACAAATTTTAAATATTTATTTGGCTAATTGGAATAAATGTATTTGTTGTATTTTATAATATTCATTCAACTTTCATTTCAAATTACAAACAAGATTAAAACAGGACATGATTACAAATAGCATTATTAGCACCATATAAACATATTAATTATTGTTATTACTTTAATTCATCAGACATACACTGTACAACAAAAACCTTTTAAATTAATATAGCTCACGTAACTGTAGATTATGAATTTTATTAGTGTAAATCTGTCAACATAAGCTTTACGTTATACTTTCTTAAGTCAGCTTTTATTTCAAACTACAAACAGACTAGATTTATGCTTTCAGTTTAAGTTAATTATGATATTAAGTAGAGCTGCACGATAATGGAAAAAAGAACTGACATTATTTTGTATTTCTACATATCTTCTACATATATTGTGATATATATTGATTATATATGAATAGAATTTCATTAAATATATACTACTCCACCAAGAAAAAAAAAATGTTTGGATTGCATTTCTTAACTCCTAATGTCGCTTGTTAACACTCAATGCTTTTTTTTTTCAACACATCCCATAATTTCTGAAATATCAGCTTTTACCAAATGGTTGATATGTTGGTTTATGGTAAAAGTACCGTAATTAACACATATACTATAAAAAAAATTAAATTATGAAGTGTAAGACAAACTTATTTAAAAACATTCTCATTTAACATGTTTTCTTGTTTGTTTGTTTGCTTTTACAATAAAACCAAAATCAAGTGTAGAAGTGCAACAGGACGTTTGTTTAATTTTGTTTTGTAAACAATAAACAATGCTGTGTGTGTAAGCCATTATTTAAATGAAGAATTCGCTATTTTACATTGATTGGGATGATTTGTAAGGGGTGCATTTTCATAAAATATCCAAAAATATCTCTATAAAAATGTCATTAAAAATAAAAGCACAGATAAAAACAAAATAAACAGTGATTTATGGTTTTTGGTGGAATATTATAATAATGAGGAATTTAGTCATCAAATCTATAAATTACACTGTATAGCCTTCATTTTATAAGATAAACATATTTAATCTTTGTTAAAGCAGCAAACTTTGTAATTTCTTGTTCCCAAATGTTTTAAGTTTCTTTAAATCTTACAGTCACAGGTCTTAGAAAATACATTGAGTAAAAAAAAAAAAAAAAAGTCACATTAATAGATTCTGTTATTTTTTATTATAATCCCAACTCAACATTGCATGTTCTGCAAGGTGAATATTGTGGATGCGAACATTGCAGATCGATGCTGAAACTTCAATTGAAGACAGAATCATTAGCCCCCCTGAATTATTAGCCACTCTCTTTATGTTTTTCCCCAATGTCTGTTTAATAGAGAGATTTTTCAACACATTTCTAAACATAATAGTTTAATAACTCAACTCTAATAACTGATTTATTTTATCTTTGCCATGATGGCAGTAATATTTATTAGATATTTTTCAAGACACTTCTATACAGCTTAAAGTGAAATTTAAAAGCTTAACCAGGTTAATTTGGTTAACTAGGCAGGTTAGCATAGTTAGGCAAGTTATTGTATAAGGGTGGTTTGTTCTGTGAAAAAATATATAGCTTTAACGGGCTAATAATATTGACCTTAGATGTTATTTAAAAAATTAAAAACTGCTTTAATTCTAGCCAAAATAAAACAAACAAGCCTTTCTCCAGAAGAAAAAAATATTATCAGACATACTGTGAATCATTTGTGAAATATTTAAAAATGAAAAAAAAAAAAAAAAAAATCAAAGGGGCGCTAATAATTCTGACTTCAACTATATATATTGTGCAGCCCTAATATTAAAATTCTCGGTTTCTCCTTTAAAATTAATATTTTACATTTATATGTATTTGTTTATTTAAACATAAATTGTGTTTTATGCTTTAAATTACTGATGACATTCCTTCCGATTTTAGAGCAGGACTTTAGATCTAGATTTTAGAGCAATTCCCTTTACATAAAAAAGGTTGCCATGTTTTCAGACATGTTCATATATTCACATGAGCTCAAGCAAACAAACAAGTAAATCTGCTCAAGCTGTGCGTTATGAATACATGAATACTAAAGAAAGACAAATGCGATCCTCGGACACGCAGTACACCAGACGGAGTCGCTCTTAAACAGGAGCGAAACGCTCCATCATAAGTCAGCCTCTGACTGCACTCAAAACATTAACTGTGACAAACAGGGGTCTCCAGTCCCTGCTGAGCCCATAATGGCGGCGCTGAGATGTTAATAAGAGTAATCTGCGTGTGCCCTGCATTCACTCATCCTGCACTCACAGATGGGCTTGCCTTTAATGTCGGCCCAGATGACAAGAGCATCATTTAAGCCAAAATACCCCAAAAGCCCAGGCATGCAATGGAGACAGGCTGCGCTCCAGCATGTTAACTACCCAAAAGTCTCTTCTTCTGTGTGGACAGTGTGGAATTTATGTATTTTACTTCATCTTTTGTATATTATTTCTGCAATTAACCTTAACTTTTATGGGGAAACCTTATAAAATGGAGATGCTTAGAGAGTGGAGATTCTGTACCACGGTCACTGATTGAGAGCAAGAGTTTATCTGATGCTAAATATTAAACCTTCTGAGGAAGAAAATTGTATACTGTACCTAAAGCATATAAATAACATGTCCAGGTCACATTTAACCACAAATATATTCAAATAAAGAGTATTATCTGTATTATGGCATACACAGTACAAATGCTGGGTTTCGCACAATTCCTTTATGTTGTCCCAAAGCAAATCGATTAAGGTAACCTAAGAGTTTTTACAAATTTATGTGGATTGGAGATAAAACAATTAAGTTTAATTAAGATAAAACAAATAAGTTTAATTAAGTTAATTATTTTTTTTAAATACAGTTTTATCTTTAATGCATTCCAGAAAAGAAAAAAAAAAAACTATCAGATAAATAATAATAAAAAAAAAAAAATATATATATATATATATATATATATATATATATATATATATATATATATATATATATATATATATATATGTATGTATATAGTAAAAACATAAGATTTATAATAAGTACAAAATTTTACAATTTATAACTACAATGTTTAAAAAAGACTTTTTTGACATATAATTCATTAATTCATTTTTTTTCGGCTTAGTCCCTTTAATGATTAGGGTCACCACAGCGCAATGAACCGCCAACTTATCCAGCATATGTTTTACGCAGCAGATGCCCATCAGCTGCAACTGGGAAACACCCATAAACACTCATTCACATGCATACACTACAGACAATTTAGCTTACCCAATTCACCTATAGCGCATGCCTTTGAACTTTGGGGAAAATCTGAGAACACGGAGGTAACCTACGCAACGGGGAGAACAAAATCCACACAAAAATGCCAAATGACTCAGCCGAGGATCGAACCAGCGATCTTGTTGCTGTGAAGCGGCAGTCCTAACCTCTGAGCCCAAGGCCATGTCAGCCTTTTGTATAATATTCATTCATTCATTCATTCATTCATTCATTTTCTTATCTGCTTAGTCCATTTAGTCTCACTATAGTTGTTAAACGTGATATTTAATTAATCTTGTCTCTAATGACTCTTTTGTGTTTTGAATCTATCAGGTAATGTGTCACAGCGTTAGTACACTGCTTCAATCTTTCACTTTTACACTTGTACTTAGCAATTTAAGAGAAAACCCTTAGATACTGTTGGTTGGTTCCTGTTGGTTGTTTTTACTAGCAATGTTTGTCGGCACCATTATAACCACACAGAGCATTCTGCCTATTCATATAAAGTCCCTCGGATAAAAGTGATTGACAGGTGGTAATTTTTGAGTAATTGTTTTTATTTATTTATGATTTGGTTATGGGTAAAACAAAGACCACGTGGGTAAGATATGAAACGGTGGGCAACAAATACTTAATTTGTTTTGATTTAATTAATTATTCGTTAATAATAAATTCATCACTGCCCACAACAATGATGCCATCGTCCATCGTGATGTTCTACATTAGACATCGTACGATGGCATTGCCCAACCCTAATTGTAAAATGAAGTTGTGGTAACAATAAATTCTAAAAAAAAAAATTACATTATAAATTATGATTTTTACAAATTGTTGGCTGACTTAATTTGCTGACTTGCCTTATAGTTCAATGTAGCGCAATAAATCTGTGTACCACATTATACATTATACAATAAAATCTTTACTATTAATATTATTGTATGTTTTATATTCAAATATTTCCCAAATGATGTTTAAAAGAGCAAAGTACTTTCAAAGTATGTCCTATGATTTTTTTTTTACTTCCAGAGAAAGGCTTGTTTGTTTAATTTCAGCCAGGATAAAATTTATTAATTTTTTAAAAACCAATTTAGTGTCAATAGTAATAGCTCTCTTCAGCATTTTTTTTTCTATTGTCTTTAAAACAAACCACTGTTATACAATGACTTGCCTAATTAACCTAAATTGCCTAATTAACCTAGTTAAGCCTTTAAATGTCACTTTAAGCTGAATACTAATATCTTGGAAAACATCTAGTAAAATATTATGTACCGTCATCATGGCAAAGATGAAATAAATCAGTTATTAAAAATTAGTTATTAACACTATTATGTTTAGAAATGTTTGAAATAAACCTTTCCCTTAAACAGAAATTAGTAAAAACAAATATACAGGGTAGGTTAATAATTCAGGAGGGCTAATCATTTTGACTTCAACAGTATATTGCAAACACATATACATATTACATTAAACTTATTCATCATGTAAAACCATGTTAATAACAAGCCCTGTAAAGAGATACATTGATGTGATGTGTCAGTGCTGGTAAAAAATGGCTCTGCTCAGATTTAGACACAGTCTTCCATCCAATCCAAAGCCTTCCTCCGTGTTCAAAAAGTGAAGCCTGTCATGGTTTGCTCGCCGTGGCATTGTGTCGAAGCTTCGGCATCCCCTTTCACCACCAACATGCGCCAATGTGACACAAGCTCTCGTCGCTCCACACAAGTTATTTTTAATGCGCGGTTCCGCAATCCCTCCACGCATCGCCCTTGAGCCAAAGCTGCCAATGTGGCAAAACTACTCACAATGACAAAGGACACAAACTCCCTTGAGATCTTCCTCTGAGGTGTCTGAGACTGTGACGCAATGTCGTGTGCAGGGAGATGCCGCAAACCTTTAGAACAACCCATGGCGACAGATGCAAACACTCTCAAATACACTATTAATATTCATTACGTTAGTTAGCCTAGTTTCCGCAGCAGTCCCTCAGTCAGAATTAACCAGGGCCAGAATCAAAATCACAGTCAGCAACAGACATGTGCAGATATTCAATTATTCAATATATTGAGATAATGAAGATACACAATATTAATTTAGAGTGCATTAAAAGAATATATAGTTTTTTGTATTTCGGTGGTTGTTCATCACAGCACCAAATACTAGAAGACTTTGACCCTAATCACTACAAACATGCATCAAGAGGCACCTTTTTTTGAATGGTTTACTAAGGACTATGAGTGTTTTGCGTGCTGCACATACTCACATTCAGTGCACCTGCAACTGAAAAAAGTAAACTTGCGAAAAAAAAGTGTGCTACATCAGTTACATCTTCTTTATTCTTCAATCAAATAAAAGCAGAGGCTGGGTTTCCACTGAGGTGACGGCAGTGTTTGTGTTGTCAAGAGGACTATGGAGACATTCAGGGTGTTTTTACATCTGTAGTCCGCTTCATTTGGTCTAGACCAAGGGCAATAAACAATACATTGTAGCCTTTTCTGCCTTCGTTGGGTCCTTTTTACACCACACTGATGGCTTTGGTCTAAACCAGTTGAAAAGAACCAAATTGCACTTATCTGACAAAACCCACATCACTCATTGGCCAGATGTTGTTGAACATAATTCCTAAAGTGCATTTCGATTGGTCAAAATTCACAAGCGGGAAAATCCTGCGAGTAAACAAATCGCCAGACACAAAATGTCACTTTTGACTTTAGAGCTACGACTGTGCTGACTGATTGTATCCCTGCTCATAGTATACTATATAGTTTGTATCCATCACTTTATACATTTTGAGAATGAAGTACGGCTGCGACTGAAAAACAATGTTTTAATGCACAGCAAACGGTGAAGGTGCATCGTCACTCCAGGAAGAGACGTGAATTAATTTTGCTAAACTGCGACATGGTCATTTTCTGGAAATTTTATCAACAATTCATCAGGTAATGCTTTTCCCTTGCTTTCTCTCTGTTTAAAATCATTGGTAAAGCGTTGTCAACAAATATTTTTCCTCCACATTCCATAATGCACAGCGCATTGGCCTACGGCAGCTGGATTAGTCCAAAAAGGCGCAGTACTTATTGCAGTTGTATCTGTTTTAGTTTGGATCATATTCTCACTACAAACGAACTGCTCCAGGGTTCGTTTGAAAGCACACCTCTTCAAGGAGGTCTCAGTATGCGTTTTTGGTCCACTTTTGGTGCGTACTTGATATACTACATTCACACCTGCCCAAACGAACTGCACCAAGAGGGAAAACGAACTTTAGTGCGATTCAACTGAACTAAATAAGGCAGGTGTGAAAGCACCCTTAAAGATGGAGGAGAGAATAGTGGTCACTGTTTCGAGTTATCCGAAGCTGTATGACTTCACAAATTGTGAATATCGCAATATTATTAAGTATTACAATCATATTAATCAACAGCAACGCTCGCACACAATATGCAGCTGATTCAGCTGTTGGCTAGCAACATAAAAAAATGCAGCACACTTTTTTTTTTCTTGTCAACAAAAAAAAAGGCAGTGCGGTGCGCCCCACATTCTCAGAACGAAAACATTTTAGTCAGTGTGATCAGCACCTTAATAGGCGATTTATTTTCAAGCATTAACATTTTCAATCTGGCCTATGACATTGAAAGTTTTGTGACTATATAGGTCTTTTGTTGGTTAACTTTGTACAGTAAGAGTCCATTTGTTAACATGAGTTTTTACAGGGCTGTCTGAAGTACTCAATTCTGATTGGTCAGTCGCAACATTGCAAGGTATGTTATTCTGTGATGATAACCGCTGAATAACACAGGCTCATTTGGGAACTTCAAATCACCTTGACTGTCACTGAATACATTTAAAACCATACACTTACATCCACATTCGTATGTATCTGCTTGTCTGTCATGTTAAGGGTTTTGATTGTTTAATGGCATCTTGTAAATTAGTGTATGCTATATTTTGCCAGTTTTGTTACTTTTAGCTTTGTGTTTTTTTCTCGAATCAGATAAGTGAATCTCTGCATCCACGCTTCCATTTTCAGATGTCTCAATTTTCCCCATCCACACTGACACAGAGCAGCAGCATTTTAAAATCAAAACGGCCTCTTCAATGTTTTCAAAACGCTCTGTTTTTGGGGCTTGAATACACCGGGGTAGTGTGGATGGAAGGCGTAACCGTAGCAAAACTTATGCATTTAATCCTAAAACGTAATAGTGTAAACGGGGACCTAGTCAGCAAAAAACTCACATCACACCAGCTAAATATATCACCGTCAATTTTTGCAACACCACTGCAAATGACTTTCTCCTCAACAAACATGCTCAAAACATTCAAACAGGGGGGTCAGGGGGGGGATCAATCTATGCGCTTTCAATTCAGCACAAAAATAAACCCATGCGCTTCAAGGCCTACAACAGTCAGCGAAAGCTCCCAGATGCATGGATGCTGATTCACCAATAGATTGCCAACAGAAAAGGTCATCCAATTTCCCATAATGCTTTTTCCTGCTCCAAAAAACGGGGGCCTAAAAGGAACTGGTTCTGCAAGATTATAAGGATTAGAAGGAGTTCTAACAAAAGAAAGGGCACCGTACTCACCAGAGTTGCAGAAAGTTGTGGCTCTCAGGACATAAATGGAGAGAGACTGGCCAGATGAAGAGGGGAAGAGAGCGCAGCTGTGTCGCCGTGCGGATCAGTTCATCAGCCTTTAGACTTCTTTCCAGGTTGATAACTGGCCCATTCTGCAGACACAAGGGCAAATCAAAACAGCGAACTGTGTCGTGGTGTCAGTTTAAGCCACGTTTTGTCAGTCATGCGAGGCTGCCGTACGCCGCAGCTTCTCCACATCAGGGTCTCTGTGTAGAGAAATGGGGGTTTGCCTGAAGAGCACGGGTGAAAACACACACAGGCCATATGTGTGCTGATTTACTCATCTCACGCTTTACTGAACGCTTCATCAGGAGCGTCTCGTTAACATCAGCTTCTAGTTAAGTGTTGCGCATTTCACCACTTATAGTAGGGTTTACCTAAAAACATCTGTCAAGTTTGAAGATTTAAGTTTACTAACCAGAGAGGGATCCCAGGAGTCTCTTGGGTTTTCTCTTCCAGGTCATGTGACCACGCGCCGTCACACTTCCAGAAGACTCGGAGGAGTTCAGTCTGTCCAGTGTACCTCACCTTTCATAAAGACAAGGCAAGATTATTTATATAGCACATTTCATACACAATAGTACATCAAAGTGCTTAACATAAACAAGAATAAAAGAAACATTTTTAAAAACAGAACAAAACTTAGATTAAAGGTGTTAAAACAGATTTTGAAGGAATGAAAAAGAAAACAAAAACATAATAGCGCAATCTGTGGGAAGTACCTGTAGCTAAGTGCTCATTCAGTAAAGGCTCAGCTTGATTTGAATGTGCCCAATGTTGGAGTGCATCTGATCATTTCTGGAAGCTGATTCCAGCAGGGGGGACGTAATAGCTGTAGGCAGATTCACCCTGCTTTGACTGAACTCTTTGAATTTCTATTTTACTTGATCCTGATGATCCAAATGATCTGTTATGTTTGTATTTAGTGAGCATATCTGTAATGTATTGAGGTCCTAGGTATGCATAGGACGATAACTGGTTTTAAGGTTTACCGTGGTTTGTAAAATCAAGGTATTAAAACCACAAAAATGTTTTCCTATGCTGTTTCTAACGAGTCTATATAAAGGTTTTTTTTGTGTTTCTTTTATGTGTTGTAAGGAAATCTGTGTTTTTGAAGCTAATGAAGATAGTAGAAGCCAATGGTTTATCTGATTTAGTCTGACATGTTTACTGTTCCAAAATATCATAAATATTTATATAAATGTAATCTACTTTGTTAAATGGGGAAAATAGTTGTTGTTTTTTAATAAGACATGTAAAAAGAAATTATTTTACAGCAGTAACAGGGTTTCCGCAGGGTCTTAAATTGTAGGCCCTAAAGAGTCTTAAATTCACTTACATATTGTGTTGTAGGTCTTAAATTGTTTTAAACAGGTCTTAATTTTCTTTTGTCCAAGTTAAGCTACTCAATTTGGGCCGATATCCATCTAATGATCAAGAATATATCTCAATAAAACCTTATTTTTATATTTAAGTTTTTAAGATTGTTCACAACAGGATGTTAGACATTTTTACAGCAAATTCCCCAAATTAAATTCCCTAATCAGGGGAAAAAACTAAAAACAATTAAACGATTCCTCATGATAATACTGCACTGTAAAACCCAACAGTCAACTTTATCAAAGGAAATGAGTGTAGTTAAGTCAAAATTTACTGAAAGGTAAATACTCATTTGAAGAGTTTTGAAGCTAATGAGTTAATTGAATACCTCATTACTTCCGCTTAAATGGAGTAAGTTCACAGAACTCATATAGATTTGTTTTTTTTTTACTCAAATGGTTTGTTGCAATCGGTTTCCTCAATTGGTTTAAGTTGCCTTAACTTATTGGATTTTACTGTACTCAGTTGGTTTAAGTTCTCTTCATTTATTGTTAAGTTCTCTATTTATTATTTATACTGTGCTCAAATTGCTTCGTTTACTCAAATGGATTAAGTTAACAGTACTCATAACGATTAGTTTTTGAACTTAAAGGGTTTGTTGCAATCGGTTTCCTAAAACAGTTTGAGCTATATTAACTTTTTGGGTTTTATAGTATGGGCCTTCTTTATGGTGTTAAAAGGGTCTTAAAAAGTCTTCAATTTGACTTGATAAAAACTGCAGAAATCCCATGATACCTTGATAACCGCAAAGGTTATCATAGCATCAGAAACGTATACCGGCCCATGCATAGTCCTATTTAGTTATTTATAGACATGTAATAATACTTTAAAATATATTCTGAATGTATCTGGGAGCCAGTGTAAAGATCTAAGGACAGGTGTGATATGCTTTGATTTTCTGGTTTTAGTCAGAATCCTAGCAGCATCGTTCTGTATGAGATGAACTGTCTGACTGTCTTTTTGGGAAGGTCAGTCAGGAGTCCATTACAGTAATCCACTCTGATGTTGATAAAAGCATAAACAAGTCCTCACCGGAAACAAAGAATCTAAATTCTTGCAATGTTTTTGAGATGATAGTATGCTGATTTAGTTACTGCTTTGACATGACTGCTTAAACTTAGTTCTGACTCCAGAATCACACTAACCTTCCTGACCTTATTTTTTGTTGTTTGACCCTTAGAGCCAAGGTACGTATTCTCTTTGAGAACCTCATCCCTGTTCCCACATGCAATGACTTCAGTATTCACTTTGTTTAGCAGAAAGACATATACTGTATGTGTGAGAAAATATGAAATATGCATAAATCTGATGTATTACCTGAGCAACTCCTTGCTGTTCCTCTTTCTAGGGTTTTTTATGTATTTTTTTATTTTAATGGTTTTCTTCTGCTTCTCCAAACCAAGATTCTGCAAGAAAGATAAACAAAAAAATAAAACATGTGAGCATTCTTAATTTATAGAAATAAACTATAGATGTAAATTTATAGTTTAATTCGATTCAATGTGAAATATCAGTACATTTACTTTAGCTATATGCATTTGTCATTCATGTTACGTACATTTTCTTTAACAATTTATGTAATGTAGAAAAAAAAATCTTGCATTACATCCATTTCAAAAGCATATGCCTTAAACAGCCTGCTTTACCAAATGGTTTACACACACAGCATTGTTGGTTTGCAAAACAAAATCAAACAAAAATCCTGTTGCAGTTCTACACTTGATTTTGGTATTATTGTAAAAACAAACTATGTAAACTATGTAAAACTATTATGGCTTACAGCAAAAAATAAAGATAATTTAGTATTTAAAAATGTTTTATTTAGATTTTTTAAATAAATTGGTCTTACACTTCATATTTTTCTGATTTTCATAGTAAATGTATTAATTTCGGTCCTTTTACCATAAACCAACATATCAACCATTTGGTAGAGGTTGATATTTAAGAAATTATGGGATGTGTTGAAAAAAAATGCATTGAGTGTGTTAACTAGCGACATTAGGAGTTTTCTTGGTGTGGCAGTTAAAGGGTTAAACAATATTTACTGTTTTTTTATTAAATTTATCTGATATACACCTATATTATATAACATGCTCAATTAATTGTAAATTCTGAAATTAATTAATAAGAATATATAAAAAATAAGATTCATATTAATTTCAGAATTTACAATTGTGTGAAAATTATGTAATTTATTTAAGTATTTAATGAGTATGAGTTTATAAATATCTATATATACTTGTTTTCTACAGGTTTTCCCATGTAAAATTAACTAGTTAATTCAAATACATATAAGGCATCCATGATGCTTTCCGGACCCGGTTGGTCCAAAAAAACTATTTTACATTTAACATATAAATTTAGTATGACAACAAAATGTCAAAATCCAGATTAAATATTCTGTTGATTTGTCTTAAAATGCATTTAAATAAATAAAACAATACATATATTCTCGGGTCTGTAATGATACAAATATAAATAATAAACATTTTATATAATATATAAATATGTAGGAAGTAATTGTTCATTCATTCATTTTCCAGCACAGCAGAATGAACCACCAATTTATCCAGCATATGTTTTACACAGCGGATGCCCTTCCAGCTGCAACCTAGTACTGGGAAACATCCATACACACTCCTTCACACTCATACACTACAGCCAATTTAGTTTAATCAATTCACCTAGCGCATGTCTTTTTACTGTGGGGGAAACTGGAGCACCCAGAGAAAACCCACACAAACACGGGGAGAACATGCAAACTTCACACAGAAATGCCAACTGACACAGCCAAGGCTTGAACCAGCAACCTTCCACTGTGTCACCATACGTAATTGTACCTTATGTTATGTTTAACCTATTACATAGCTCTGATGAATAGTACTAAAGATTGCCACAGATTTAAGATTACAATCAATTAGTATTATAGGGATGCACTGTTCTTCAAAGTCTTTCACGTCATCAAATGATGGCTGTCCTAAATATGCTTGTAAAGATTTTTTGCATAAAATAAGTTACATCAAACGAAATTACACGTTGCATAACGATAAAGTCTGATCTTAAAGTTAGAAGAATATTTTGTGGAATAGAAGTTAGACGAATATTTGGAAGAATACTTTAGTTTAGGTCAAAATTCATGCAATTAATTAACTATCTTGTTACGTGACTATTATTGAGATATTAACTGTTCATTAGTAGTTATAAAATATAATCTCCTAACTGAAACCTAAATCCAACTTCTACCTTACTATCAATAAACAGCTAATTAGTAGTGTATTAAACTAGTTAGTTATTGGTAAATTGTTAGTTAATACAGTGAACTGTGACCTAAACTAAAGTGCAACTGAATATTCAGATATTTATTTATTTATGTGCAGGTAAATGCAAAAAACAGTAAAAACATACGACAAAGTTAAGACAAATCATGGATAATCATTTTTCCCCTAAAAAACTGCATACAAGGATCTTTTGGCAATAGTTGCGTGTTTTTAAATATATATTATTGTAATCGTGACTACCTCTTACGTCTGTGACGGCGCTGTCAAATCCAGGCTTTAACTCCAAGCGATCAGAAATCCCTTCAAAAAGAGGAGACATTTATCAGTACAAGCCAATAGATGTCAGTCTGTGAGAAAAGTGCTCCCTCTAACGGCCATCCTTTGCACTGTTTAACAAGGTTGTGATGAATATGTTCTCTGGCTTGGTTCGTAAAATAAATGACATCTATTATAAAACGCACAGTTTAGACTCAAAGCTCTTGTAAAAAAAAAAAACATTCAAGGCTCTTGTAAAATTACTATAAACACACTTCAGTCATTACCTTAACACACTGTGATCGTACATTATAAATTACTTCAGCCAATCACTACATTAATTATCGTTTCTTATTACAACAGGACCAAACAGTTATTGAGAGATGTATACTGCCTAGGCAAGCCATGGCAGAGAAAAAAAGCCATATTATATACATAAATAAGAGATCAATTAAAAACTGCAAATGTCAACCTTGACCTGAACACGATATGCAGCACTTATGAAAGACTGCCATCTACTGGAAAAATAACACAATGCTGCCAATCATGTTTCAGTTTGATGGCCATTGTGGGAAAAAAGAACATGCCGATTGTCAACATGGATCTGGTCAATCCAGCCAGTTGTGGAAATTGTAAACAACCTAATACAAAGAAGCATGATGGGTTAAGATTGGCTATAGATGCGTTTTAATTAGTGTACAAAAAGCTTTGGCATTTTTTGAAGTATGCTGTAAAAATGCTGGGTTCCATACAATCGATTTGTGTTGGGACAACTTTAAGGAAAGTTAACTACACATTTTTTGTGGTTTGAATATAAAACAATTAAGTTATTCCCTTCCCAAAAAAAAGCATCAAGAATTGTTGTTTCAGGTCATTTAAAATAAGCAGTTTAAGCAAACAGCAAACTACATTTTTTTTTGAGTATATCTGCTTAGCTTACCTAAAAATAAATAAATAAATAATAATAATAACAATAATGATAATAATAATAATAATAATAATAATTATTATTATTATTATTATTATTATTAATAATAATAATAATAATAATAATAATACATACTTTTTTTTTCTATTCAAATTTTTCTATTACATTTTTTTCTATTATCAACTTAAATTGATTTCCAATTTCTTTTGAGCATTTTTACCATGATAGTTATAATGTTTATAATCAATCATCTTATTAAAATGTATGTTTGTTTTTTTCTGTTTTGGTGTTTGATTGTTTTTGTCTTAAATGTAATCAATGATGTAAATCTATCAGAATTTGCAACCAACCAAAACAAATGGCTTAAAACAAGACCTTTAAAAAGTAGTTCTTTGCAGTGTAGGTTTGCTATTTGTTATTATTATTTTTTTTTACTGTCTAATAATATTCCTCATACTACAGTGCTCAGCATATATGTGTACACCCCTTACAAATATCCTTTAATAAAGCTCATTAGCTACAAAATTTTATTTGTGCATATACATTAGATTATTCAGTATACTGAAGCCAAATCTGGAGCTTATCTAACAATATAACTTATGAGAACAGTCAAAAAACTAGCACAACCATATGTTATATAAAAATATTAAATACATATAAAAAAAAAAAAGAGGAAACAAATCAAGAGGAGCAAAAAAAAAAAAACTGAAATATTTAGTTGAAAATTTGTAGGTTGTGATTTTTTTTATTTTTATTTTTTTTACAATATTTTGCCTAATTTTAATTGTATTATCTTTCGATTTCTAAATATGTTTGGTGACTAAAATATTATTTTAATAAATATATCTGTTTAATAAATCTTTTTTATTTAAAAGTTTTATTTAAATGCACTAAAGTACACTGCATATATTTACTGAGAAATAAAGTATAAGATTATTCCTTTTCTAAATGGGCTGTATTCAATTATACTGAGCACTGTATGTTAATGATTAAAGTCAATTAACAGAATACTTATTTTTTAAAAGAATAGAAAATGCAAAATGTCATAATTTGGCTGCATAAGGAAAAAAATGACAATAGTAAAGTTCACTGATTGTTGTAGTTTTTGAAAGCAAGGTGAGGGAACAGGTGAATACTTAACATAGAATGTAATAAAAAAACAACAACAGACAATTGAAAGAAAGCACCACAAAGTACTGTACTGCTGTACAAACATTAACATAACAGCAACACAATGTTCTAAGCCTGTTTCAAATCTTTCACTGTCGTCACTCCATTTCTTCTTCTCTGTAGCCCTCGACCCCAATGTCTTAATCACTATGAATATGCTGAATATGTAATCTGATATTTTGCTATGGCTTTTACTCATTTTTTTTGTTCATCTTTGTGGATGGCTTTAACACAAGAGGCTTTAGCACAAAATTCACTGTAAAAAGTGCTGTAGAAATAAAAATGACTTAATGTGGTTCCATGACAAAAACTCCTGTTTATAACCACTGAGGCTGACAAATTAGTCTCTTATATCGTTTCAGCATTTTTATGAAGAGAATTTGTGAGTGTGCAGAATTAAGTCACTGAAAATCCAGCATTTCAGCAGAGACTGAACGCCTCAGTTTTAAAAACAAAATAGTCTGATTTGTTATAAAGCTAAGTGCTGCAATAAATAAATAAATAAATTAACTAATTAATTAATTAATTAATTAATTTAAAAATGGAGGGCAAAATAAATGTATTGGAAAATGGGCAGATTTATTGCAGTGTTTACACCTGGTGTTTAGATGCCTTTTGAGCAACTAGATCACAATTTAATGGAAACAGATAATAACTAATTAACTAACTAATTAACTAACTAACTAACTAACTAAATAAATAAATATAAAATAGATTTACATTTAAAACTAAGTAAAACGAAATACAATGTAATTAAATACAAAGTGCCAAAAGCAATTTGATGCAGCATGGGCAGATTTAAAGCCCTGTTACACCTGATGTTTAGATGTCTTTTGGTAAATTAGATCTCAACTCTATGGATGGATAGACAAATAAATAAATAAATAAATAAATAAATAAATAAATAAATAAATAAATAAATAAATAAATAAAAAGTGCCAAAAGCTATTTGATGCAGCATGGGCAGATTTAAAGCCCTGTTTTATCCAAATGTTTAGATGCCTTTTGGTCAATTGAACCACAAATCAAATGATAAATAAATAAATAAATAAATAAATAAATAAATAAATAAATACATACATAAATAAATACAATCAAATACATACAATACAAAGCAATAAAATTTAATTTAATAAAAAAAGAGCCAAAAGCTATTTGATGCAACCTGGGTAGATTTAAAGCCCTGTTTACACATGTTTAGGTGCCTTTTGGTGGTCTCTTTTGACCACATTGATTCACCTTCCTGTTTTCTTTAAGGAAAAAGTCCTGTAGACAACTCCTCTGGAATCTTCCGATGTAATATTGTAACAAAAGCTTAGAATTTATAAATAAATATGAAGGGTGACATCACAAAACAATCTAAAGACAAACTTTTTGCACTTTCAACCTGAACTAAAAAGCAATGCCTGTTCAAATGCATTTGTCCTAATCAATAATATTTTAGGAAATGAGAACTAAAACTAAGACTAAAACTGTCAAAAAACATTTTCTGAAATAAACATAAAAATTCACAATAAATTAAATACTGTTTAACAGCATATAAACTTCTCTTTTATGTAAAGAAGTTTGTCTGAATTCTTTATCATTTTTACTTTTATATATTTAAGTTGGATTTGTGGTGCGATTAGGTTTTTTTGTATATTTTTTATTACTAAAAGGTTTGCACAAAAGTTAATGTAGCTGCACAAACACTTAACTTTGCTCTTATTAACAAATACAGTCAAGCCCAAAATTATTCATAGCCCTGGTAAATTCTGACATAAAAATACTTTTATTCAACCAGCATGTTTCTTGCATGACCGGAAATGACAGGCTTCTCCCAAATGATAATAAGACAAATGTACAAGAGGCATCATTGTCGGGGGAAAAAAAGCTTTTTCAGCTTTTTTATTTATTAACTGTCAGCTTTTATTTACATTTGAACAAAAACATTATGTCAGAATTTGCCAGGTATTTGAACAAATTTGTGCTTAACAGTATATAAAAACTAAATACCAAATAAACAAAACAAAAAAAAAAATAAACAACACTGGTAAAGAGAATAAGCCAGAAAGAAAATGAATGAATAAACTACACTGGTCAACATTGAGCATCTGCAAGCATACTTGTAAAATGCATTTTTGACCTCTGGAAGTTGTCAAAATGTTGTATACCTGTGAACGGATTGCCAAAACCACATCTTAATCCTGATTAAGGCTGAGCAATATATATGTTTTAGCATTGATATCGCAATGTGCACATTCGCAATATAGTCACATCGCAGGATGCAATGTCAAGTTGGAATTATGATAGACCTGGAGCTACAGAACATGTGATTTGTAGAGTCACTGCTGACTTTAACCATAATAGAGTGGAAAAGATGAATTGCATTTAATTATTTATACTGAATTTTAAACCAAAAAGTTATTTTTTCTTTCTTCAAATTTTTGTCACTTCGAGTCCAAATATCAAATCGAAAATGAAATAACTTACACAATAGGCAAATAATTTTGATTGTTTAAAAGAAAAAAGCTCTTAATTTTGACTCATTTTGACTGTTAAATTTGACTTGCTCTAAGAATTTATTTAGGACTAGAAACTAGACAAAATAAGAGAAGCATTTTTTGCATAGTGATTTTTTAATGTCTGTACCTCAATACTATTAGACTCCTCAGAAAACTGTCAAACAAAATATCGCAATATCAGGTTATATTAATACTGTGCAGCTAGGGCTGGGTGATAAAATCGATATTTATTGACCAAACACATTTGTCAATAACAATAAAAAAAAAGTTTGATAAGAAGTTTGTGTATGAATCGCTTTAGCTTTATTCAAATATGGTTGCTGAGCGAGCACCTTGGAAGAAATGACAATCAGCTTAGGGTGTACGTTTGTAATTTCCAATAGAGGTGCGTGACTTGCAAGATGAGCAGCACATTGTGTGCAAGCGGCGCACACGTAAGGCACGTGTATTTTCTAGATACACCTGGTTAAAAGACATCTGAACTTTTCCGAGTACTGCGAGCGCACCACAATTCAAGCAAGTAGAACTAACAAATCTGCTTCAAACATTGTATGGAATATGAACAATTAAGTAACGACAGACCAGTTACCTCAGACAAACACAACTCACCCAAACACTACAGTGGTTACAGCTCACACTTGATTATCATAATTTGTTTTGTTTACAGTTATTATTGACACCTTACAGATGTTGATCTATCTTTGCACACACTTTGTAAGACTTTATTTTTCAAGTTTAAGAGTCTCTCTAACACTTATTTTATTATAAAGAGATGAGATATTTTGTTTAAATATTTTTGGTTTTGACTATTAAGGCAAGGCAAGGCAAGGCAAGTTTATTTATATAGCACATTTCATACACAGTGGCAATTCAAAGTGCTTTACATAAACAGGAATAAAAAAGACAAGTTCAGGAACATAAAATGCAGACAATACAAATTATTAAAAACAAATTAAAATGAGTTAAAATAGGTTATAAAAGAATGAAAAAGAAAACGAAAAACATAATAGTGTAATCTGTCGGATGTAGCACAGTGCTCATACAGTAAAGGCACAGCTAAACAGATGTGTTTTCAGTCTTGATTTGAATGTGCCTAATGTTGGAGCACATCTAATCATTTCTGAAAGCTGATTCCAGCAGCGAGGGGCGTAGTGGCTGAAGGCAGATTCACCCTGCTTTGACTGAACTCTTGGAATTTCTAGTTTATATGATCCTAAAGATCTGAGTGATCTGTTAGGTTTGTATTCAGTGAGCATATCTGTAATGTATTGAGGTCCTTGGCCATTTAGTGATTTATAGACGAGTAATATCACTTTAAAAATCTATTCTGAATGTAACTGGGAGCCAGTGTAGAGACCTGAGGACATGTGTGATGTGCTCTGATTTCCTGCTTCTGGTCAGAAATCTGGCTGCAGCATTCTGGATGAGCTGCAACTGTTTGACTGTCTTTTTGGGAAGGCCAGTGAGGAGTCCATTACAGTAATCCACCCCGCTGCTGATAAAAGCATGAACAAGTTTCTATAAGTCATCACTGGAAACAAAGCATCTGATTCTTGCAATGTTTCTGAGATGATAGTATGCTGATTTACTAACTGCTTTGACATGACTGTTAAAACTCAGATCTGACTCCAGAGTATTAAAACAATTTGTCTTAGTAAATAACACTGGTAAATTAAAATAAAATTGTAAAATGACAAAAATCCTAAAATCCCTAAATATATTGTTAAAAAATATTCAATACTTATCTATATCAAATGATATGAAACATGATACTGTGATTTATTTATTTATTTTTGTGTGGAATATCTCTCAGCACTACGTGCAGCCCTAATTACCTATTGTAAACAAGGGCCCAATATAATATCAAAAACTGGATCTCTTCACTCATTTTCCCATTTTTCCCTAGTGTGAAAGCTTGAAATAATTAAGTTCGATCACACAGGGTCTTTTATCCCCATATAGTGACTTTATTTGGTAATGTTGGTGTCATTTACCCCCTCATTAATTGTCCAAAAAACTGCTGGTCCAAAAAATTTTTTACTCAATTTATTTAGTGCCTTCAAGATTAAAAAAAAAAAACTCAATTCTCAGCCTGAGCGCGTTCGCCAAACCAGAAGTTAATCAGTTTCTCACAAGACGTTTACAATCTGATCTCCAGCTTGACATGGACTCGCTTCTGAGGCTTCCTGAGATGAAACCCTATAACGAAGGAGACTGAAATTCAGCACAAGAGCCCGACACACACACAACTCACACGCTATTAATGTTTAATGATCTCTAAAAGCTTATATTCCTTTTTCGCTTTCTCAGGGTCCCAGATCCCGGTGTTTACCGATTATCACCTGACCCCTAACTCAAAGACTGTCCCAACGCGAGGGTGAACACACACATCAGTGAGATTAAAGAGCTCTGTTGTGACCGACTTCTGCTGGTTACAGTGTTCAAAAGACCCATAAAAGCACACATACGTTATCTCTTTACAGCACACGCAGCCCAGAGAGCAAAACTAGACACATTGTGCACATTATGATGCATATTTAACAGCTGTTGCACTCCTTTGTTACAGTGAATGAGCCAAGCAGAACGGGTATAAAGAGAAGCACATATGGCACATGCATGTTTACTTAGTGAGATATTTCAAATCAACAGCTTTTTATGATGCATTTACAATCTTTTCAATAGCGTGGCAGTCACTCAAATCTTTTTTTTTCCCCTACCGTAAATGAAATATTAATAAGATCTAAACTATTTATATTGTGAGCATTAATAATGAATCGCGAGCCCTTTCAACATTGTGCTTCAAAACGCAATATCAAGCCTTGAAGAGAAGCAGATATATTTTTTTCCATTTTCATTTAGCCGGAGGATTATAAATTAAGCAGGTCCGTGCTTTGCTAAATATTGTAAATGCACCTAATGCATTAATCAAATAAGTAAATCGTTGAGGGCGCTCGGAAGGAACTAAACATGAAAAAAAAAGCGTTTTTGAAAAGTGTTTAAGCGTTTCATTGCTTTCATTTACTAATAAATAAAACGAATCAACTCGGAAACACTCCGCTGGCTGTAAAATTTTAGACTCAAATGACATTTTGATGGAGACGTTAAAGGGGGAAAGATCTCCACAGGGCTTTTAGAGAAAGTGCAGACTCTTAACTCCGTCATGGAAAAAAGTGGGCTTCTGCCGGTGTGCAATTTCATTAACGCTTACATGCAGGCAGTCATTGATTTGCAAAGGAATCTCTCCTGAAATGCAGGCCTAATCAATCAAACGTCTCCATTAATTTCAGCCGGGGCTGTCGCTTGAATTCACTGGGCCTCGGATGAAATTTTTTATGGGTGGGCCCGAGGAGCTTTATAATACCTGGAGAAAGCCATCCGTTAGCGTCGCCATTCATCTCAATGACAGATGTTTGGCTGACTGACTCTCCGGAAGAGTGCAGCCAATGGACGTCAGTGGACAAATATCTAGATGCAGCATCTAATAATATTAGTACTGATAATTTAATTGTGTATGATTACATGTTTAGTGTTGTTTTTTTATTTATGAGGGATGAGTAAATACACAGCAACGGGAGTCAGATTCTGCTTCAGGTACAAGACATGTTGCCACAACAAAATTAGAAAAGCTAATATCAAAACAAAATGACTACATTAACTACAACCCCAAATCAGAAGAAGTTGCCAGACTATAGAAAACATAAAAAAAAAAAATAAAGAGATTTTTTTTTTTTTTACTTTGACTAATATTTATTTGCAGACAATACCCCAAACTGTATTTATTGATTAACTCATGATTTTTATTGTGTTTTTCACCAAATAAGCACATATTTCAATTTTGGTTCTTGCAACACTTTTCAAAAAAGTTGGAAGAGTAAAGCAATTACCACTTTGTAATGTTGTCATTCCTTTTCACAACACTTAAAAGAGGTTTAGGGACTGAAGACATCAAGAAATAAAGTGTTTCAGTTGTAATTTTGTCCCATTCTTCCTGCTAACAAGTCTTAAGGTGGGCAACAGTACGGGGTCTTCGTTGTGCTTCAAAATGCACCACACATTCTCTATTTGAGACAGGTCGGGACTACAGACAGGCCAGTCAAGTACCAGTATCCTGCAGTCAGGACTTTGTGTGTGCAGATTGTGTTTTTGCTTTGTCAAGTTGAATGCATGGGCGTCACTGAAAAAGAAGGCAGCATATTGTGCTCCAAAATCTCTATGTATTTTTCAGCATTAATGGTGCCATCACAGAAGTGCAAGCTACCTTTGCCAAGGGCACTGACACAACCCCATATCATGACCTATTCTGGCTTTTGGACTTGATGATTCTTTTCCTCTTCGGTTCAAAGCACACAGTGTCAACTTCTCCCAAAAATTCCTGAAATACTGATTCATCTGACCACCGTACACGTTTCCATTATGTGATGGTCCATCCTAGATGCCTCAGAGCCCACAGAAGTTGACAGTGCTTTTGGACACTGTTAACATAGGGCTTTATTTTGACACAGTACAGTTTTAACTGGCATTTGTGGATGTAACTACATATTGTGGTAATTGACAAAGGTTGGCCAATATAGTCCCGAGCCCATGTGGTGATATCGCTTATACAGTAGATAAATGATGATTCTTGATGAAGGCCGTCTGAGGGATTTGTCATCCCAGTTGTTCAGCTTAGGCTTGCACGCTTGTCCATTACTGAAATCCATATTCTTTAAATCATTTAATTATGTTATGCACTGTCGAAGGTGAAACATCCATATGTCTCCCTATCTTTTCTTTGAGGAACATTGTTTTTAAAACATTTCGATAATTTTCTTACGTATTTGTTGACAAACTGGCGATCGTCAGCCCATCTTTGCTGTCGAAGGACTAGACTTTTCTTGAATGCTGCTTTAGCACCAAATCATAATTGCAATCACTTGTTGACATCACCTGTTTCAAATCACATCATTATTATATCGATTACTAGCCCTAAATTGCTCCTGTCCCAACTTTTTTTTGCAATGTGTTGCAGGTCTAAATGACAGCAGAGGATGTATATTTACAAATAAAAATAAGTTGACCTGACAAAAAAATGAAATATTTGGTGTTCATATTGTCTGCAGATTTTTAAAAATCACTACTTTGATGTCAGTTAACATGTTTAATACATATTATGAAATAATACAAACTATGTATTATATAAATAACCAAATTATCAAAGTAATCTAACATATGTAAGATCTACATACCAAAATATGAATTTAATAAATGTGCCTGCTGTCTGCCTCACAGAGACAAACAAGTAAAACAAGACAATAATTTCTAATCATTTTTTTTAGATTTAGAATTAGATTTTTTAGAATTACTGAATAAATTTCCATCAAATAGTTTAGCTGACACAAAGCAACTTCTGAATTGAATCATGTATTTGTGATACCAAGAAGACTATACATCAAGTGTAACTTCTCCCAGTATAATGAAACTGTATAGCCACCATGCAATAAAGAAAACACTGATGAAAGCATTTTTTTTTTTTTTTTTGACCGACAATGAGAATATTGCGGGTGTGACTGTGTGAGAGAGTGTGCTGGTTCACTTTCTCATGACAAGTTGCTTTGAAAGTCAGTTTAAGAAGTTGAGCGAGGTTTAAAAGCGAGCTGCAGTTTCAGCGAATGGAGCCGAGCGAGTACGGAGGGATTACACACCAACAAAACAAGTCAAGAAGCGGTAAGCATAATGTTAGGAGAACTGCTAATGTGCAGAAACACAGTCTGACAGGGCTGTGAGAGGCTGTCACTTACACAAACAGCCAGCAAAGAAGATTATCCAGAAACATTTAAAGGAATTTCATCAACACTGGCTTGTAACACTTTGCTCCCTCTTTTCATTCTCTGCAATAAAAACCTGTTCAAAATGCAGACATCATTGCATAATCAAGTCTTGAGTCACAAATTTAGAATACAATATCATAACTGTTTTCATAAATTACATTTTATGTATTGAAAGAAAAATACTTTGGCAAACAAGATGCATACAGTACTTGTATATGATAAAAAAGATGCATTTACAGTATGCTTAATCAGATTCACTCTAGTGAACTGCATCTATGTTAGCACATCATATTTGATGTGGTAATTTCAGGTTTGAAGATTTAAGATTTAAAAAATATTAACATGAGTGAATGAGACCGGAAGTCTCTAGCCAATACTATTTTAATGGCGGTGCCTGCTTGATTGTAAAGAATACGGTCAATATGAAAAAAAACTGAAGTCAATAGCTATCAGATTACAGCATTCTTTAAAATATCTTCTTTTAAGTTCAATAGAAGAAAGAAACTAAAACAGGTTTGGAGCAGGTGGAGAGTGAATAAATGCTGAGTACATTACATATCGCTTAAAAGCTGAAAACATTTTTTTTTTAAATGAAATGGCCAGACAAGTGCCCTGACCTAAACCGGATTGAATTTCCCTGAAGACAATGTCATGAAACCCACAAACAGTGAACTGTGGAAAAGCCTGAAGAAGAGATGGTCAAGATCACATGCTACAGTCATTGCTGTTATTATTTTCATTTAAAATTATCTTCACATGAAACAAGTGCAGGGCGAATAAATGGCTGGTAAATTTTTTATTTTTTGGGTGAACTTTCCCTTTGAAAGTGCTTTATCAGTCTGCTGTGACTGACAGGGCCCAGTGTTCTGTGTAAAAAAAACTTCTCCGTGATTAGGTAATGGAAAGGAGCTACATCTTGCTAAAGGAGCTTATGGTAAACATTTACATTCAATCTGTCATGTAGCTGTAAAGAGAAACAACCCCTGCAGCAGAAAATTTGGACAACCTGCTGTTTCAGAGTTTAACTTACTTTAAATCTGCTTGCAAAGTCAGTGCAAACTGAAAACATACACTGCCAGTTAAATAGCATTCGTCAGATAATTAAGGAAATTACCACCAGGTTCCAAATTAATACTAATAATTAGGAGGATCTGAAAGTGTTCTCTAATTTTAATCAGTTGCTTTATTTTTACATGTGCTTTACAATAAATGCAACTCTTACTTCACAGTAAAACTTCAAATATGGGCGATACATTTTAAGCCTGTTTAAATCAGGGATTCTCAAGGGCCGTGAGATGGCTTAAAAAAAACTTCAATATTATATAATAATTATTTGATTTCATTTTTAAATATGCCATATTAAAATGATCAAAGTTATGGCATTTCCCGTTTTCTGGATTGAATAGGCTAATTTAGACTCGGTGCAAAAACAGCCTTGCTGTTAATACAGACATCTATTGCTTAAACTTCCAACCACTGCACATCAACTAGGACTATGTTCTCAGTAATATAACTCAAACTGTCATGCAAATGTAAAGGTAACCATGGATGAGTTATAATAGCCAGTTCGCACGTACATCATGTCTGCAACTTGAACTGTATCAGAGTCACAAAAGTCTGTTGATTCACAAACTATGCACGTTTTTTTTTTTGTAAACACTTTAAAAATATCTGCGTAATTATTCAAATTGCCCATACTGTAGGAATAGCAAGATTCTGTGGTGTTTTGGAAGTGAACAGCTGTTCACTGTTCCTGTCAGCAAACTCCAATAATATTCAACTGCAAACCCTTCAGATCAATGTGTTTCAACAGATTTTAAGTTTTAAAACTGTATTTTACATTTTTGTTTATTTTTAATACATATGAATAGTTGATCAATACATGAATAGTAGTCAGTCTAATTCAAAGCAGCAGCAGTTTTTTTTAATTTTTTTTTATTGACATCTCATGTTGTCCTGTCAGGCTCATTTGTTAAAAAAAGGCCCAAATACTCTGCGGTAGTGAAGAATAACTGAAGTAAGAAGAGCTTTGAATCTGTATACATATACATACATTATATATACATACATTATATATATATATATATATATATATATATATATATATATATATATATATATATATATATATATATATATATATATGTATGTATGTATGTTGTGTGTGTGTGTGTGTGCGCGTGTGTGTGTATATACATGCATGCATGCATACATACATACATACATACATACATACATATTTAAAGCATATGATTTCTTTACTTCAGTTAAATATCTATATATAGTGTTTAGCTTGCTTTTTTTAAATAATGCAGAAAAATCAGAGATTAATAGTAAAAGTCAAGAGAAATGTTTTGCTAATAATAAAAAAATATTATCAAACATACTGTGAAAAGTTTGTTGCACTTTTAAACATAATTTGGAAAATGTAAAAAAAAAAAAAAAGTCAAAGGGGGGTTAACAATTCTGACTTTAACTGTACAAGTCAGCTATTTATCCTTAACATCACATAAACAGCCGTTTACTGCTGAACTACAAGCACTCTATTGAGTTTTCTGCAATCAGACAATGTATATTAGTAATCGAGAGCAAACTCATTACCTTGTAAAACAAGATCAATAATATTATTAAATATTTAACGCAAACATGTGGTGCATGCCAGTGTATTTTCACAGGGGTTGATCTTTTAGTTATCAATTTGTAAAGAACAACATATAAAAACATAAAATTAATTAGGAAACTGTCTCGACAAATAACCAAATCTCTTGAGGCATCAAAACAAAGGTGTAAATGTATTCTGGAGAGACTGCCTCTAATAAGCTCAAAAGTGCGATGACCTGATCTAACCTAGTCTGTGAGAAAAGAACTGATGATTGAAATGATTCAGGAAGACCTAAAAATAACCAATTTGGCAAAAAGAGTGGAGAGTAATTTAGGAAACTAAACTATATTTTGATTGTTGTTATTAACTCAAACCTGGGGTCTGTTCTTCGTACGTGGATTACTCAGTTAGCTGGATTTGGATATTGATGATTTGACATGATCCAGGATTGTTTCGTTCTTCAAAGCTGATCTGAGAGTTGTTGTCATAGCAACAGTTCTGCTAGCTCAAACCTGATCGGAAGCAGGTTCAATTCAAATAAACAGGATTAGATTGGGTCAGTTCAACCAAAGATATTAGAGAAAGTACAGAATTATGATATTTTCTTACAGTAGTAGTTATATACACTTGGGAAAATAGCTTTAAAAAAATTAACTATATATATAAAGTTATAGTTATTAATAAAATAAATAAAGTTATATTAACAAAACTTATGCAATCTGCACCCTCGAAATGAAAGTACAAAGAGAAAATTTATTGATATGAACTTCTTAGATCGCTTTAGTACAATTTGTGTATGATAATAGAAATGCAGAATATGTGACTTTAAAAAAAAAGAAATAATACATTAATGCAGTCATGAACTTGTTTTGACAGTAAATATGCCAGTGATTATGCTTCACAAAAGTTGCAGACGCCTTTACCAATATCAAAATGCTTTTGTAAACATCCAGTTATTCCATGCAGCGATTAAAAAAACGGCTACTGTAATAAAGAAAATATTTTCTAAATGTAGAACTAAATACATCGATATGCATTGAAATACATGATAAATACTCTTGACACATGAAAGTGTAAAGCCTGCAGTTCACAACATATGTGGAAAGTTATTGCGTGTCATATTTAACAAATCGTCGATTGCTAATTTGATGTAATTTTGCTCACATGGATAATTGAATATTAATCAGATGATGTCATTATGCTGCTGTTTCGTCAGCCAATCGTTGCATTGCTGATCATGATTTCTAGGATCGATAGATCTGTCCTTCACAACACACGCAGCGATCTCAGATCAGTTCATCCAGACATTCTAATCTGATTCACGAACTTGTTTGAAGAACCAAATTAGCCAGAGATCAGTTATCAAGATGAAAAGATCCAGGATCGGCAAAATCATCTTAGATCATTTAAGCGAGGTACGAAGAACGGACCCCTGTGCTCAACTTGTTTGGAGTCTATAAATTAATTATACTTTTATTAAACGCATTAAATTGATCAATTGTGACAGCAGGTTGCACAGCTGTTCTTCTTTAATCAAAAAAATCTTCAAAAATGACTGACACAACATTGAAAATAATATGAAAAATTTTTCTTTACACTATGTTAATGACCTCCCTAGAGTCCTAATTGTATTCCAGTCGACTGCCTGGCATAATCAGATTCCCTATATTTATCTGTTTTCCCTTCCCTTTTTCTTTCCCACTGTTTTTTTTTTTTTTTTTTTTGTGTATCCGAGACTATATCTGTACTGTATGTTCATGAAAATTGTAGAAACTACAATAAAAAAAAAATATTTAAAAAATCTAATTATTTCAAATTATTCTAATTTGACAATATTGAATACAAAGTCAAAGTAAATATAAACATCATTATTTTCAGTTTTATTATTATTTACATGTTTATGAATTTATATTACTAGGTTATCTATTATTACTACAATCATCAAGTCAGTAACAACAAGAAATGTTTCTCATATATCAAATCAGCATACAATACTGACTTCTGGATGATCATGTGACACTGAAAACTGTAGTAATGCTGCGAAAAATTCAGCTTTACCATTGCAGAAATAAATATGGAGTAAATAAATAAATCAAGGCTGCACAGTGGCACAGTGGGTAGCACAATTGCCTTACAGCAAGAAGGCCGCTGTTTTGAGCCTCGGTTGGGTCAGTTGGCATTTTTGTGTGGAGTTTGCATGTTTTCCCCGTGTTTGCATGGGTTTCCTCCAGATGCTCCGGTTTCCCCCCAACAAGTCCAAAGACATGTGGAATAGGTGAATTGGGTAAGCTAAATTGTTCGTAGTGTATGTGTGTGAATGAGTGTGTATGGATGTTTCCCAGTGATGGGTTGCAGCTGGAAGGGCATCCACTGCGTAAAACATATGCTGGATAAGTTGGCAGTTCATTTTGCTGTGGCGACCCCATGATCAATAACGAGACTAAGCCAAAAAGAAAATGAATGAATAAATGAATGAATAAGCTAAATGTTCTAATAGCAAAGTTTCAATATGTCTTGTTAACTTAAGTTGGATAACTGTTAGCATTAGGCAGACAACACACCGACTTTAAACAATACATTGTGCTTATATCAGCTGATGGGTTGCAATCCAAAAGTAGGTTGAAAAGAGTGTGTTTTTACCTTAAAATAATGTCTCTAAAAATATAACAGTGGTCGAGTAACTTTTAACAATGAACTCTGCATTTAACTAAATGCTGCTGTAGCTTTGTACGTGGATTACTCAGTTAGCTGGATTTGGTTATAGACAATTTGACACTATCCAGGATTGTTTCGTTCTTCAAAACTCACCTGAGAGTTGTTGTTATAACAACAGATTTAGTAGCTCAAACCTGCTCAGGAGCAGGCTCATTTCATACAAACAGGATTAGATTGGGTCTTTTCAAGCAAAGGTAATACTGAAATATGTACCATACAGTATGCTGATGTTTTCTTATAGTAGTAATTATATACACTAGGAAAAATAGGTCCAAAATGAAAGCACAAAAACAGTCACAGTGTGGTTCTCCCAAGGGGTTCAAAGAGAATATTTATTATTAATATGGACTTATTATGGAAATATTAATATGGACTTTAAGATACAAGCACATACTATTTTAAGGTACCGACTAGCTTTAGTAAAATTTGTGTATAATAAATACACAAAATTACACAAAATTAAATATTTCTAAATGATGTTTAACAGAGCAATGAATTTTTCACAATATTTCTGATAATGTTTTTTTCTTTTGGAGAAAGTCTCATTTGTTTTATTTCAGCTAGAATAATTTTGAATTTTGAATTTTTTAAAACCTATTTTAAGGTCATTATTGAGGCCCATGAATATATACACTAGATATCGCATAGGGACCCTGAGCATGCGTCAATATCGCCGCCACATTGGTACAATGCTCCCAGGACAAATGTCATTCAACTGCACTAGTCAAGACAGTGTTATTACGTGAAGATGCGGGACTTTAGCGCTGTCTACGGGTGTAGTAACGAGCAAACAAAGAAAACAAAGCACAAAAGCAGAACATCTCATAGGTAATATTAAGTTTTTTTCTGATTTTGTATGTTCTGAACTTTTGTGCTAATCAGGTAACGATATTGATGATAACAGTCACTTACTGCATTCACCATACGGCAAAGCAGCTCCAACTCACACTAAACACTCGGCTTATGCTAGTTTTGTTGAATAAAATCATCAAACAATGCAAAAGAAACATGACAACGAGATGCTGCGCTGCCAGAAACTTGTATTATTGTCGGCTAACGTTAGTGAAAGAGTCGTTCGGCGGATTCATTCACAAACGAATCGCTCTCTCCGTCAGTATGAGAAGTGAAAGCAGGAGAGGAGGTGTGTTTCAGGACACGGATTATATTAAATTTAACAGGGAGGGTGAATAGTGCATTTCTGTACACACAAACACAAGCTTTTTGTCAGGAATGCCAGTGCGGTCACTGATCCATCAATGTAGAAAAGTGATGTAAAATTATAATTTTCGTAATTAGAAAAAAAATTACACACTAACATCCAGGAAAACTCCCGATCATAGATATATGTTTATATGTGTATATCTCTGGCTTTGGATGGCCACAGTCCTCCACTGTAAATTGGTCCCGCATTCATTTCAAAGGAGCGCTACCCTGTAGCAAGATGGCGGCGCTATTGACGCATTCCGTCCAATAGACAACAATAGGCCAGGCGACATCTAGAGTATATATCTATGAATGAGGCCATTGTCTACAAAACAAACCACTGTTATACAGTAACTTGCCTAATTACCTTATCCTGCCTAGTTAACCTAATTAACCTTGTTAAGCCATTAAACTGCACCTTAAGCTGAATACTAGCATCTTGAAAAATATCTAGTAAAATATTATGTACTGTCATCATGGCAAAGATAAAAATAAATCAGTTTTTAGACATGAGTTATTAAAACTATTAAGGTTATAAATGTGTTGAAAAAAATCTTTCCATTAAAGATTAGATTAGATTAGATTCAACTTTATTGTCATTACACATGTACAAGTACAATGCAACGAAATGCAGTTTAGGTCTAACCAGCAGTGCAATAGCAGCAAGTGCAGGATACAGGTATAAGTTATAAAGTGCAGTTATAGAAAAACTATAGTGATATTTACAGATGGATGTACTATGAACATTATATACAGGTTGGATTAGCTATTAACAGATTTACAATATATGAATATATGTGCAGGTTGCTATTAATAATCAGTAGTGTGCAGATACATAAGCATGATTACCAGTGTATATGTTACAATATATGAATATATGTACAGGTTGCTATTAGTAATCAGTAGTGTGTAGATAAGCATGATTGCAAGTGTATATGTCCAGTCGATGTGTACATAACTACAGATGTCCATATGCAGTGGGTATGTACAGTTCAAATAAGTAAATCAGTGCAATGTGGTGCAGTGAATAAGTGCAAATTTTAACTGCAAGCACACTAAACAGAAATTGAGTAAAAATATACAAGGGGCTAATAATTCAGGAGGGCTAATAACTCTGACTTTAATCAGGACATAGAAATGCCTATGAGAGGAACATTCAGTTGCTCTTATCGAAAACAAGGGAGAGCTACAAATGAAAGTTGCATAGTGTTGCTTTAGGTTTGAAAGATGTTTGTAAAAGCTGTTGATGTGGAGACATTCTCCTAAAGGCAGTTTTAGACAGGATGAGGCAGTCATTGACTCTATTTAGTTGTGAATGAGAGAAATTAAGATAAAACATAAGTGGATTGTGATTTTGCAAACCAGCTTGCCACATGAAAACACAAAGCATAATGCTGGACGTTTTCTTTATAAAGGATTCCTGAAAAAAAAATTGCCTTTGAACAGAATATGAAATGAGTAAAATATTTGAGAAATATTGAAACGATTAGATGTTTTTTGCTGATTTGACACTGTACACAATTGCTATCTTTTGGTCAATCAGTTGGAACCACAGTCACGTCACCTAATATGACACAATATTACAGTTATTATATTCCAGAATCTTGATTAAATAAAAACAGCCTATTAAGTCCAATTAATCGAAAAAAAACTACAATAATTAAAACTATAAACTGCAGTGTAAACAGTTAAACATTAGCAAATAAAGATGATTTACTTTTCAAAGTCAAATAGCAACAAAAAAAAAAACAAAAACAAAAAAAAAGAGGTAAAAGGATTGCTTTATTTTTAAAATGGCCGAAATCATTGTCACAGCCACACAATTGGTGTCTTTCTTCACCCCTCTCAATGTGCTCGGCTCTACATTCAAATAAGATAAAAGGCTTGTGCGTACATTTTCAATGGCTCCATCAGCTTATCCGGACACATGTGTATTACCCACATGAGTCATTATACTTTATATGCCCTTGGTATTAATTGAGAGCTAATGGCATTTCATAGATATCCTTTATTTGACCCCCTTTTGTGTTGAGCGCCTTTTGTATATTACGGTTTGTGCTGAGCCTCAGACAAGATTCAGTCCCCAAGAAGCCTCTATTCCACCTGGGTCTCTGTGCCTGAGGGAGACAGTTGTCCCATAATACCCTTCACAGTGTGTGTGTTCTTAGCATACGGGTGGCTTCTTCTGAAGTCCCTCGCACAGTCTGTCAAAGGCCAGAGCTGAGTTATCAGGCCAAGAACGAAAGCTTGAAAACACACACCACAGACACACAAACACACACACACACACTTGCCACAAATTAACTGTGGGCTCAAGATAATGGCTATTGATTATTGACTACTAAATTGAAAATTTCAGATGTTTAAATGTGCATCTCAATCAATGCGCACATTCATTCTCTCACTAGTAATATAGAGATTGTGGGTTCGATTCCCAGAGACAGCAAGAACTAATGCATTTTAACTTGTTTTGGATTTAAAAAGTACATGTTAAAGATAACAGTGCTCAGCATATATAAATACACCCCCCACAAATCTATTTTTTAAATTCAGATTTTTAATAGGAAGCTATACAATGTTATATTTGTGTCTATATAATAGATTAATCAGTAGTTTTACCTGTACATCAGCGGCGAGCAAGAGGTGGTGGGGCAAAGTAAAATGACAGCAGTGAAGTGCGCCAGACAAACACAAACTGTGTGCAAATTTTGCAAAAAGAAGTTTATTTACACTAACAGAACAACGAATGTGATGCTGTACAGTGAAAAACTGTCACAGATGTCTATATGCAAAAAAACTAGTTGAAAGAATGGCAAGAGTGCATCGCGAGTCATGTAACAAGAACTGACCATTCAGCTTCATACTCTGCATGGAATAATCACATTTCTACTCCAAAGAGAAAAAAAAAATACTAAATTACTACCAAACAAGTTTATAATATAGTTGATGAAAAATGTCTTTCAGACAGAAGTTCAGCAGCCTTTGACTACATTTGCTCTCTTTAAAAGGGAAATATTTAGATTTACATTAGACAAATAAAATTTTTATTTATTCTTATTTTCATTTATTTATTCATTGTTCTGTCATTTTTTTAGTGTAAAACTTTTACTTTTTTTAAATGTCAAAAAGTTGTTTTACTTATTTTTAAGTCCAAAGAGAAATGGGCTATTGTTTGTTTTTTATTATTATTTTTTTGTGGTGTGTTTAATTACTGAGCAGTAATGAATAACACTTTAAAATATAGGTTTTGATGTGATTTTCTAAACTACTAGTGTTTTGAAATTACTGAATGCATAATAATCATGACAACCGTGATTATTCCCCAGACTATAATTGAAAACCAAAATCTATAATTGTTGCATCGCTACTCTAGACTAGTATTCACATTTACAGTAGCTAACTTGCTGACCTTTTACTCCACAGAACAAAGTATTACAAATTTGGAATAACATGAGACCAAACCCATATTAATCTTTAAAACATTTCTACTGTCTGAAAAAATACATACAGTATAGAAATCTTTTATATAAATAAAAGTTTTGGAACCTTTCATTCATCAATAACCCTGGGAAATATGTAAGATCCTGGAAGATATGTAATATAAATAAATAAAATTAAAACTATTTTGTGATACAAATGCTTTTTATGGCTGTATTTTGATCACATGAAAGTCATGATGAACACAAAAAATAAACAAACTAAATCTCTCCAACCCTAAACTTCTGCATGGTGGTGTATAAACAGTATGAGGTCTGAGAAATCTGCACAATCTATGAACTTCATACAACTATTCAAATGTATTCATAGTGTAAAAGACTGCAAATTAGCTTTTAAAACAGACAGGAAGGTAGACGAGCAGAAATGTTTGGCAAAACGCTTGACACTTCCACACCTTTCTGATTGGAGGGGTTCTCCTTTAAAGGCTTTTAAGTCTTAATCCTGCAGAAAAGGCTCCTGCAGAAATTCAAAGGCACGTCGCACATTTGAATATCTCCATTGCTCTGTTCCTCCCCCTTCAGAAAAGAGCAGATAGTGATATCATGTGCTTTACCTTCGCCGCTGAGGGTTTTACTGAAGTGCGTGACGTCACAGACAGTTCTCATCGAGTTAAGATAGAAGGGAATTAGCTGATAGATCAAATCCCTCAACCTTGTGGGAGAAATCACTGCGCTAACTAATCTGCAGCTCAGATTTTCCTGCAGGAAGCAGATTGAGTCTCAACTTGTGATGTGCTGCTGGAAAAAAAAATGTCAGAAATCAAATAGATCCTGTTAATTACATTACACTTTAATGACTTAAGCATTGGTCGGACTTTAAGTTAATATATTCTGCGATATATCAAATCCTGCTCCTCTGGTTTGAGTAAAAGTCATCATTACACAGAAAATGCATACATTGCAGATATTATATGGGTCTATAATGTCAACAGTATCTTTTGGTCCAATTCCAAGTACTTGGTTTGTTAAATCTGACACTTGCGTTAAAATATCAGGTCATTATTGTGTACTATAGTTATGTGCAGCACAGCATAAAGAATCAATATCAGCTCTACACTGATCTTAATGACAAAGCACTATGTAAGGGAATACTGACTGAGCGTTCATTTGGCAAACAAGAGAAATCCCTAATAACTGGTGGTCACACTTTATTTTGATGCTCCGTTTGTTAAACTTAATTAACATTGTATCTCTACATGCCAGCTAATTCTCATTATATTATAAGTAAATGTTTGGTTGTGGTTGGGGGTGAGGTTGAAGTTAGTGTAAGTTGGCATGTAGTTTCTTATAGTCAGTTAAATGTCTGTTGAAGGAGCAGTATCAGCAGATATTAAGCAGAGAGTCTACTAATACTCAAATGGACCATCAAAATAAAGTGTTACCTAACTGGTTACACATTTAGATTAGTAAAAATCATAACTGTTCTAATAATATAAATTCAAGATCACTGTGCAAAAATGAGCAGGAGAAATATTAAAGGCCTGTGTAAGTATAGTGTGTACTAGGGCTGCTCGATTTTGGGAAAAATCATAATCAAGAGCAAGGAATTTTAAGAGTATTTCCTATAATATTTTTCTTCTAGGCTTATTTGTTTTATTTTAGCTAGAATAAAAGCAGGTTTAAATATTTTGAAACCCATTTTAAGGTCAATATTATTAGCCCCCTTAAGCAATATATATTTTTGATTGCCTGCAGAAGAATCTACTGTTATACAATGACCTGCTTAATTACCCTTATTAAGCCTTTGAATTGCACTTTAATCTGAATGCTTTTATTTAGAAAAATATCTAGAAAAATATTATGTTCTGTCATCATAGCAAAGATAAAAGAAATCAGTAATCAGAAATGATATATCAAAACAATTATGTTCAGAAATAAGTAAAAAATCTTCTTCCCAGAAATTGGGCAGGAAAAGGGTTGCTAATATTCAGGAGGGCTAAAAATTCTGACTTTAATGTATATATACACAGTTATTTTCCTCCCTGCAAAGGAAAGATAAATAAATACAATAGAATAAAAATATGAAACAAACTGTGCTTTAAGCATCTTCTCAGTAAGAATAAAACTTTAGCTACAAAAGTCCTTCAGTCAAGAGCAAAGGGATTTTCTCGTTTTGTTTGATAAATGATAAAAACAACATTGCGCGCTGTCTTTTTAATGGTTTCTCTTTCACGTGTCTTTTGATCCTCAACTCGTAACTCGTCATTATTAGTGTGTACACAGTCATATTAGAGTAATAGAAACACAATAAGTCATTTTTGTTAAATTTCCTGACATTAAAATAGGATCCAAATCCCTCCCATTTTAAGACCCACCGCAACATGACTTAGGAATGCAGTTTCCCCGTCCACTGGATTAATTGACAGCCACGTATTAGCATGTCTCTGTAGTAACGTGTATAATCATATCAAAAAGACAGGACGTGCGCAAAGCAACTGGGATTAAAAGATCTGTTCAGCTCTCTGTGATCATCAATCATCATCAAGAATGGGTTCTACAAGTTTGAAATGTTTTTGAAAACGTGCATGTTTGTGATAAAGACAGTAGAATCGCTACATAGTTCAACACCACAGTACGCCAATACAAATATAAAAAACGATGTTCAATGTTTGCAGACATTTATGGCCTGTTTCCACTGAGTGGTACAGTACGGTATGGGTCATCTTTATCAGGCTTGCGTTTCCACTCCCAAAGGTTACCAATAGTACTCTTTTGGTGGGTGTGGTGTACGACAGTTTCAGTCTACGTCGCTCTCGCTTGAGGAAATGTAAAAGCAAAGCTGTACGGGACGTTCACAAATCATACGAGAAGCACTTCTTACAAAACAGATGCTTTATACAAATAAATACTTGTGTATAAATGTTCATTACCAACCTATGAACATAATTTGATTATAACTGCAGATCTACTGTAAGCAATTATATAAAAAAATAAAATAAATGCCACATATATGAACACATACAGACACTTAGTCTCCGATATGTTACCAATTACAGAAAAACTACACACAGCATACATTTAGTCCTTATTTGGGTTCAAAAACAACATGCAACATAGCCCACAGTCAGTGCAAACCTCTCATCTATGTCTGTAATCTTCACCAACACATGTAGGCTCTGTTAGAGAGTTATTCTGTCATTTCGAGTTCACAATATTCCGAAAGGTGGTAAAGTCCTTTGTTTTTTCACTCTTCACTCGCGGTTGTCCGTTTCTAAAAGGATCGAATGTCAGAAGCACTTCAATAATCATCAGCTCAAGATGTTATTTCAAATATAGATGCATTGCAAGCTCATGCGAGAAAGCGAAACCGCTCGCGCTTTTAGACCACCCTGTAAACAACCAAGGGGCACAGACACAAGAGCTTAGACGCAAAAGCCTCCAAGTGCTGCCTGAAATTCTCTTGTAAAATCTATATTTTGCTCAGGCTCGTGTGAGAAGGTTTTACATTAATGGCAATGACTAGCTTCTTTTATTTGATCTGTTTAGCAGTGCCTTTACCAAATGAGCACTGTGCTATGTTAGACAGATCACACTTATGTCTTTCTTTTCTTTTTTATTCCTTTAGCACTTGTTTAAACACGTGTGCATCGGTTTTCATCTGTTTTAATCATTTTTTAACTCTTTTAATAATTTTTTCTTGTTTCTTTTATTCTTGTTTATGTAAAGCACTTTGAATTACCATTGTGTATGAAATGTGCCTTAACCTTATAGTGAAATAACTAAACATAGACAAATAATAATAATAATAATAATAATAATAATAATAAATAATAATAAATAATAATAATAAAATAATAATAATCATAATAATCATAATAATTTTAGAGGAAAATTTGAGATTTAGTTAGAGGCTTTTGTATCTGTAACTAACTTCTGGATACCCAGATAAACTGGTTATTAATATATCACGAAAAACATATTTAAAAACTGCAATCTATGGACTTCAATTAACAATCAGAGTTATGAACTTTGAGTCCACTCAAATAAAACTATTAAAGGGGTGGTCCACAATGATATCATATTTGAAACTTTAGTTGATGTGTAATGTAGCTGTGTGAACATAAACAACATCTCTGAATGCAAGTTCAATGCAAAGGAAGACAATGGCTAGACAGTGTCTAGTGTTAATGTTATGTTGTAGCAAGGACGTAAACAAGGATGTAAACATTGGGAAATATTATGTACTTTGTTAAAACATTTCAAATATTTCTGAAAGAGAGCAGGCATGAGGTTCAGCTGTGTCCTCTGTGTCATTTTCTGTCTGATCCAGGCACAAACTGATACAGCTAACAGCTACTCTGATTAGCTGACTCTGACACTGTTTATTAGTTCTTGTGGGGGCGTGACACTTTTCCTGGTGATGTGGAGCCTATCCACGAATCAGCACATTATGTCTGCTGACCAATCAGAGCCTCTTGAGGGCGAGACTTTCAGAGGAACTAGGAAATATGATGATCGTTTTCATGTTAGCTGAGTGGCTGTATAAAACCAAAGTAATATATATGAAGAAATAACGTGATTTTCTTTCTTTTTTTTCTTTTTTTTTTTTTCAAATGAAGCATGAGCACACACTGCTTTGCATCTCATAAACAAAGCCAAGCCTTAAAAAATACACTCTGGACCACCCCTTTAAATATAAGAGTATTGATACTCCTGACACTCCTGACACAAGATCCTAAAACTAATCTAAATGACAAATCCAGGTTTAGAAAGCTGGATGGACAGTTTTAAAAACATGCAGCAGCATTATTGCTAATCTTGCACAATATTGCCAGCAGAATTATCTGAAACACTGTGAATATTTCATGTATCACCAAACTGCCCTGAGGGCAAATATAAGGACAGTGAATTCAGATTTTCAGATTTACATACAGCACAGCGCTGAGAGGAAACTCGTGCCTCCTTCCTCAATCTGTGCATCCCCAGAACACAGCGTCTTTACTGCTGACTTAGCTGCGCAGATGCTTTGGAAGAGCGAACGGCATCGGCTCAGGAAAGTGTGTCAGGCAAGCATATTTGTTATAGAGAGGGCAAGCCAAGAGTCATCCTGAACAGACTCTAAAAAATAGTATAAAAAAAAGACTCAAGGTGAACCGGCAGTCAAAACACAGCCGATGTTTACAGGTTTAAGATGTAAGAGTTCATTTCAGAGGCTAAAAAAGGACTTTTCAAGCAGCAGGTCACACCTTTCCCCTCACACCCAGTCCCGCTGGGTTCAATCTGGCCATCGCTGTGGTCACAACACTGGATCGCAGGCCTTGCCAGAGAGCAGGTGGGAGGGCATCAACAGACACTGAACATGAGACAGAGCTTTTACTAAAAGCTCCAGAGGCTGGAGATTTTATTAGAACGCATTTACACGGGAGCGCTCTGTTCCTCAGGACGCTGCCGATGGCTCCCCATCCGATAAGAGGGGCGAGGCCATGGAGAAAATGCTGCATCATTCATGGTTGGGTGTCTCCTTGCGTCACGCCATGTGACCCGCTGACACACTCCATTCTTGCTGGGGGTTGGTGTGAAGGCAGGCAGGAGCTTGGTGGGAGAACCTGACCAAAGCCTCGTGCCATAGTGACACTCAGCGGATTATGTCTAAATAAAGCCTCAGCACTGCATGAATCACTCTGCTACTGATCCCACTGCTCAATGAGAAAGGAAGAGAGAGAGATAGAAAGAGGAAGGGAGTAAGAAACCAATGTAAAAAAAAAAGGGAAAGAAGCGAGGGAGCGGGAATGTGAAGTGGAGAAGGCGTTCATCACTGGAGTGCCATGGCTTAGCCTAAGAGGCTTGAATAATCAGTGGTTAAGCTGTCAGCCCTGCTCTTGCACCTACCGTAGCGCTACAAACTCCTGTGCGCTTTTAATCAAACAAAAACGTTGAGATCCAGCCTTGCTGCCAGCACAGCACTAGAAGACAGGCCTCAAAGTCTCTTTAAGACTTATCCTGACATATTATGTTTCTTGTGATGCACTGGCACCATATGCTAGACGTCTTCTCAAGTCTCTGATGTAAAGTCCACGTCGAGTCTCAAGTCTTTGAGGTGAAGTGCAAGCCAAATCGTGAAACTCTTTACTACTGATTGCTTGAAGGGCAGATAATTTAGCATTTTTTTTCATACTTGTGATGTCTCTGATTTGTAGTCCAAGTCAAGTCTCAAATCTATGTAGTAACTAAGCATGGGACGATAACCGTTTTCAAGGTACACCTCGGTTTAGAAAAGTCAAGGTTTTAAAACCACTAAAACTTTCTGCTATACAGTTCCTATGGTAGATGTAAGATTAATTATTAAACAATTGTTTAGCTTCTTATGACAACAGGATCTCCAGCAGAAAAGATACCTAAAGATGCCTTTTTAAATTGTAAAGAAATCTGTGTTTAAGAAACAAATGAAAACAGCAAAAGTCAATGATTTATTTAAATTATTTAGCCTGACATGTTTTTACACACTGCTGATAAGTTTCATTAACCTGGTGGAATTTAATAAAATTCAGTGCTCAGAAACAAGAGCAGCAAAGTGAAGAAAAAGATGTTTTCTTAAAGTGTTTTCAAAAACTGTCAGAATAGCCAATAGCCTATATATATCAATTACCTGTCAAATAAAGCAATTGTAAAAGTCCAAATCTAAAAGAGCTCCTTCCTCTGCCATACGTAAACACAGAGAACAGCACAAGGTAACTATGTGCATTCAATAAATAGCTTGGAGTCCATGACTGATTAAATTGGATCACTGACAGATTAACAACAGGATGACCTGACTTAATCAAACAGCCAGCTGCATCCGAAGCTTACACGACCCACGGATCTACGCATTTAGACAAGCCTGCAATGTTTCCCTAACCTTTTCCAGAACATCTCCACTACATCACTGGAAACAATAAAAATAGCCGCGCCACCCAGTCAAGCATTAAGAAAGGCGGCAGCAGGGGGTCCAGGGCCGGTTCGACTCACTCGCTCCCAACCCCCTTCTCCAGCTTCCTGGGTCCTGATTGATCTCACGGCCCATCGGCGGGTTAAATTACACTGCAGAGTGGCTTTGCAGAGAGACAAAGGGCCCAGGATTTCACAAGCCATAATTCTTTCCAGGCCTTAACTTTGAAAAGGTGCAGCGTTCAATTTCAGCCCTCGGCAACACTTTGCATTCGCCTTATGAGTTATGACACAACCATGAAGTTTTTAACGTACTCCACCACCACGCATAGGAGACCCGTGTACCAATTAAGCCAGATGAGGGACGAAAACAAACTGTCAGCGCAGGGCATCAGTAATAGCAAAATTTAATACAATAAATAAACATGGCCCATCTTCTGGCTGAAGCTGAAGACGAGCTGGCTTCGTTCCACATCCTACTTGCGGAAACCGTTGAAGGAAAGTCGGCTATGAAATGATTTACATGTACATTCATGCTTGGATCTCAGTCCGATGTGACATCCAGGCTCCCATAGTTTCCTGGCACATAGGGAATGGAGAGGAAGCCCAGGGAATGGTAGAGGCCTTTTGATACAGCAACTCTGCCGAACCAGCAACTCGGAAGCCAGGACAGCATGAGATCCGGAGGAAAAAAAAAAAACAGAAAAAAAAAACAGCCAAAGCACAAAAAGACCAGCTGCTTCGAGATCATGGGCGTCAGCGGAAAAAAAATGTCTTGTTAGAGAGAATATAATTGAACTTGTCTGGCAAGTAATAGCTTTCCCTAAAACTTCATGCATCTGTTTTCGCACTGATGAAAATATACAGTGAGGTAAATATCCAACTGAAACTAATCTAAAGTGGTTTAGGGGAAATAAGTCTTCATCGATGACATTTCCAATTTACCCTAGCTTAAGCATCCGCCCATATTTGTAATCATACTATATGTGACAAGCGCGGCTTCGAGATGTAAGTCTAAAAGCAAACAGCTAAAAAAAGGCACCGTGCGAAAATGCAAATCCGGATTGCCTGACAGGAACATTTCAAAACACTCAAGCTGTCAGTGCAACAAACTTACACATTGAAGAAAAATATCACATCTGAAAGTCGCAGTTCTTTACAAGTCAAGCATTAAGGCATGTCTCAGTTCTCAGGAGGAACCGCTATTTGTGCAGTCATTTAGAAACAATATCAAATCAGCGTTGCTTTAGAGTAAACATGAGAGCAGCTTAAAGTCACTGCGCAACGTCATTGAATGCCCTTCTAAAATGCTTAAAGTTACAATAGCCTGTAATAAAAAAGGGGAAGGTCAAAGGAAATTCTCTATTAGCATAAGATGTGCTGTTTGCATCAGGATTTTTGATTAAATCTACAGTACTTTACAGGAACTGGCTTGATATAAAATGCTATATGGCTAGATATATCAATGTTCATTTATAGAAATAAAAGCAAAATCTTTTTAGCCTGTTTCCACTAGGGCTATGCTATGGATACTTTGGAGTAGGGCCATATACAGTTGAAATCAGAATTATTAAACCCCCCTTTGAATTGTTTTCTTTTTAAAATATTTCCCAAATGAAGTTTAAAAAAGCAACAAAATGTTCACAGTATGTCTGATAATATTTTTTCTTCTGGAGAAAGTCTTATTTGTTTTATTTTTGCTAGAATAAAAACATTTTTTAATTTTTTAACCATTTTACGGTCAATATTATTAGCTTTATTTTTTCAAACGTCTACAGAACAAACCATCGTTATACAATAACTTGCCTAATTACCCTCACCTGCCTAGTTAACTCAATTAACCTAGTTAAGCCTTTAAATGTCACTTAATTCTGTATAGAAGTGTCTTGAAAAATATTTAGTCAAATATTAATTACTGTCATCATGGCAAAGATAAAATAAATCAGTTATTAGAAATGAGTTATTAAAACTATTATGTATAGAAATGTGTTGAAAAATCTTCTCCCCGTTAAACAGAAATTGAGGAAAAATAAACAGGGGGGTGGGGCTAATAATTCAGGGCGTTTAATAATTCTGACTTTAACTGTATACTTGCAAAAAAAAAAAGTTTTGCAAACAAAAAATAAAGTATTAGGCAAAAAATAAATAAATGCAAATCTCCCAAAAAAAAAATTAATAAAACATTGTGTAAAAAAATATAATAAATTTAAGAAATACAATTTATTTTGCAAACTAAAATAAAGAACTCAAAAGGGAAAATGAAGTTGAGAATTAAAAACGACATTTCTAAACAATACAAGAACTGCAAATAAAAAAAAATCAAGCAGTGTAAAAAAAAGAAACTAAAATATTCATAATTGATAAAAAAAATAATAAAACATGAATGTATATATATATACATATATATATATATATATATATATATATATATATATATATATATATATATACATATATACACATATATATATATATATATATATATATATATACATATACATACATACTTATATATACATACATATATATATATATACATACATATATATATATATATATATATATAACACACATATACATACATACATACATACATGCATACATGCATACATACATGTGTGTATATATATATATATATATATATATATATATATATATATATATATATATATATATATATATATATATATATATATATATTGTAGCGAGCCATGTAATACCACGTCGCCCTGGGCACAAATCCACACCAGCTGGATCTCTCATCAACCTCGGATCGCTCACAGCTGGACCTCATCAGCCAGGGAGAGATATAAGCCAGCCCCACACAGAAGGAAGTGAGCTTCATTACAGATGACTCCCTGCGCTAACGCTTGTCTCTCTCTGTCTCTCCCACAGCCGAATCCAGCTCGTGACCGATCCAACACCATCCCTCTCACCAGTCTTCACCTTCTCCCCGGAGCACCTGAGCACGCACCTCTAAGAAGAGCACTCATTCACCCCTTTATCACTTGTAAATAAAAGCACCCTCCGGGGCATTGTTTGTAACTTCATCTACGGTGTTTGTGTTTTCCCTCTGCCTCGCTACAACTGGTGGAGAATGCGGGCATTGCAGAGGGAAAAATTCAGAAGAAACACTCACCATTAAGTAGAAAATAACCGCTGAATTTTTCTCTGTGTTTGTTACAGACAGGCATCCGCTCTCTCTCTCTCTCACGCTTCCTCTTACTCGGCTGTCAACATCCCGTCGCCATGTCGGTGGAAGAGGTACTGCTCCACCTAGCGGAGATCTCCAGCAAACAGAATTCCATCTCTGAGCAACTTACAGCCAGACAGGATCGACTGGAACAACAGCTCCGCCAGGTGGCCAGACACCATCCGACTCCCGAAGTGAGTGCGCATCATCATCTCACTAAACTCAGCGACCTGGATGATATTGATGCATATTTACATACATTTGAGGTTATTGCCGAGAGAGAAGGCTGGCCAAAAGAAAACTGGGCGAGAATGTTGGCTCCGTTTCTCACAGGAGAAGCGCAACGAGCATATTTTTCACTAGAGACACCTAAAAATGAAGATTACAAAGCGTTAAAAAAGGAAATATTAGCCAGAATGGGGCTATCCACAATCAGCGCAGCCCAACAGTTTTCCCAGTGGTCTTACGACGAGAAACAACCCGTGAGAACTCAAGCAGCTCAACTTTCTCGCCTGGGAAGGCTATGGTTATTGGGAGGAGATCCCTCGGCGGTCCAGGTCGCTGAGAAGGTGATCATCGAGAAGATGATGCGTGCGTTACCCCGACGTTTGCGAACACTCACCAGCATGCGAAATCCTGAGTCACTGGCCACCCTGGTGGAGGCGATCGAGCTGGCTGAAGCTCACATCGCCCGAGATAATGGGGAGAGAGCGGCTCTGCCACCCCGGAGGGTAAGTGCACCTTGGCGACCGGTGGAGGGCACAGCGCGACCAGGCGGCAGACCAGCGGTCCCCAGCCCGATGGACGAGCCGATGCCCACCGAGCCGACGACGCACTCGACCCCGGCCTGGACAGCAGGGTGCGCGGTTCACCGCAATATCCCTCCCGAAGCTCCCACCCATAAAGTCCAGCTAGAGGGAAAAACACAAACGGCCACTTTAGACACAGGAAGCGCCATCACTCTGGTTCACCCGAAAATTTTAAAATATCATCATGAAAGCAAAGGGCGAATTCCGATCACGTGTGTGCATGGTGATACCCGCCACGTACCCGCCCGAAGAGTGACCATCGCGGCGAAACCAGGTAGCTGGCGAATCGAAGTCGGGGTTGTTCCAGATCTTCCTGTGTCCCTCTTACTGGGCAGAGACTGGCCGGGGTTCGACGAACTCCTAACTCACCACCACGCTCCATCGGCTCGTTCAAAGAAGAAGAACAAGCCACGGGCTCATCGGGACCGCAAACCAGCGCTGATGACCACCGAGAGCGACAGAGGGGGTGAGTCATCTATATCTGCTAACCTATACTTTGATCTGTTTCAACAGATAACCGCAGGAGGCGATTTTGGTAGAGCACAGAGGGAAGATGAAACGCTCAAACACTGTTGGCCACAAGTACGGATCATCGACGGTAATGAGCGACTTCCCAGCCCTCACCCCCTCCCACATTTCATTGTGGAAAATGGTCTGCTGTACTGTGTCGCAGAGAGGCGGGGGGAAAAGAAGACACTACTGGTCGTTCCGAGGACCAAGAGGGAGACGGTCTTGGAACTGGCACATACCCACCCGATGGCTGGACATCTGGGAGCGGCCAACACGGTGAAAAGGATCCGCGATCGTTTCCATTGGCCGGGGCTAGACGGGGAAGTAAAGAGGTATTGCCAGGCATGTGACATCTGCCAGAGAACGTCTCCCCAACGACCACCCCCCAGCCCTCTAATACCACTACCCATCATCGATGTGCCCTTCACCCGAATTGGTATGGACTTGGTAGGGCCTTTGCCGAAGTCGGCCCGGGGACATGAGCACATCCTTGTTATCCTCGATTATGCCACCAGATACCCTGAAGCGATTCCCCTGAGGAAAGCCACGTCATCGGCCATCGCGAAGGAGCTGTTTCTGCTATGCAGTCGAGTGGGAATCCCAACGGAGATACTGACCGACCAGGGCACCCCCTTCATGTCCCGGTTGATGGCAGACCTCTGTCACCTACTCAAGGTAAAACAGCTAAAAACCTCTGTATATCATCCACAGACGGACGGCCTTGTCGAGCGCTTTAACAAGACTCTGAAGCAGATGCTCCGACGGGTGGTGGCAGAGGACGGGCGCGACTGGGACCTCATGATCCCGTACGTGTTATTCGGTATCAGGGAAGTCCCCCAGGCCTCCACAGGATTTACCCCCTTCGAACTGCTGTTTGGCCGCCAACCCCGAGGCCTATTGGATGTGGCTCGTCAAGCCTGGGAACAGGAACCAGCCCCCCAGCGGTCGGTGATTGAACACGTACGGGACATGAGAGAACGCATCGACAAAATCATGCCCATCGTCAAACAACACCTGACCGAAGCCCAGCGCGCCCAGCAGAGATTGTATAACCGGCCCGCCCAACCCAGAGAGTTCCACCCAGGGGACAAGGTGATGATACTCATACCTACCACAACGTCGAAATTCCTCGCATCCTGGAAGGGACCATACACCGTGGTAGAAAGGGTAGGGCCGGTAAATTATCGAGTCCGTCAGCCGGGACGAAGACGGGAAGAACAACTTTACCACGTTAATCTCATGAAGAAGTGGGTTGCAGCTCCAGGTCATCTCGTTGCCTTCGCTGAAGAAACTCTTCCCGTTGTCCACATTGGTGAACAACTCTCACCAAACCAGAAGGCGGAGCTGCAAGCCTTGGTTGGTCAGTTCAAGGATGTGTTCTCGGAGAAACCGGGCCGAACCTCCATCATCCAACACAACATTATCACTCCTCCTGGCACTATCGTCCGGCAAAGGCCTTATCGAGTTCCAGAGGCTCGCAGGCTGGCTATCGACGAGGAGATCCAGAAGATGAGAAGGTTAGGCATCATCGAACCATCCCGTAGCCCGTGGTCCAGCCCAATAGTGATGGTTCCCAAACCCGATGGCACCCTCCGTTTCTGCAACGACTTCAGGAAACTCAATGAGATCTCCAAGTTCGACGGATACCCCATGCCTCGGGTGGACGAGCTGCTGGATAGGCTGGGTGGAGCCCGATTTATCTCCACCATCGACCTCACCAAAGGCTACTGGCAGTTACCACTCAGTGAAGACGCCAAGGAGAAAACCGCCTTCTCCACACCCGGTGGGCACTGGCAATACCGGGTTCTTCCCTTCGGGCTCCACGGGGCCCCAGCCACATTCCAAAGAATGATGGACATCCTGCTGAGGCCCCACCAGCCATATGCAGCAGCCTACCTGGACGACCTCATCGTCCACTCAGAGTCATGGGAAGAACACCTATCCCGGTTACGGAGGGTGCTCTTAGATCTTCGACGGGCTGGGCTCACAGCTAATCCCAAGAAATGCCACCTGGGTCTAGCCGAAGCCAGATACCTCGGGTTCCACATTGGACGAGGTCTCATACAGCCACAGCAAAACAAGGTCAAGGCACTACAGGAAACTCCACAACCCACCACAAAGACCCAGGTACGTGCATTTCTGGGGTTAGCGGGCTACTATAGATGTTTCATACCTAACTTCTCATCCATAGCCAGCCCTTTGACAGACCTGACCAGAAAGGGGCAGCCGGAGAGGATAAGATGGACCAAGGAAGCCGACGATGCGTTCCGAGCCCTAAAGAAGTCCCTCACGTCCTCACCGGTACTGCACGCACCTGACTTCGGCTGCCCCTTCATTCTACAGACGGATGCTTCCGACTCGGGCCTGGGCGCGGTCCTCTCCCAGGTCCACGGCGATGAAGAACATCCCATAATGTACGTGAGTCGGAAGCTGACCCCCGCAGAGACCCGCTACGCAACGGTGGAGAAGGAGGCCCTGGCGATCAAGTGGGCAATCCTGGAGCTAAGGTACTATCTCCTTGGCAGGAAATTCACTCTGGTGACCGACCACGCCCCGCTACAATGGATGGCGACAGCGAAGAACAACAACGCTCGGGTCACCAGGTGGTTCCTGTCGCTCCAGGATTTCAACTTCGACGTACAACATCGAGCCGGGGCCTCCCACGGAAACGCAGACGGACTCTCACGGCTCTGGTCAGGATGGGCAGGTCTGTCGAAACATTCTACCCCCCCTCTCAATACACTGCTCTTCCTTCGCAGGACACCCAGGACCAGGACGACGCTAAGGGGGGGGGAATGTAGCGAGCCATGTAATACCACGTCGCCCTGGGCACAAATCCACACCAGCTGGATCTCTCATCAACCTCGGATCGCTCACAGCTGGACCTCATCAGCCAGGGAGAGATATAAGCCAGCCCCACACAGAAGGAAGTGAGCTTCATTACAGATGACTCCCTGCGCTAACGCTTGTCTCTCTCTGTCTCTCCCACAGCCGAATCCAGCTCGTGACCGATCCAACACCATCCCTCTCACCAGTCTTCACCTTCTCCCCGGAGCACCTGAGCACGCACCTCTAAGAAGAGCACTCATTCACCCCTTTATCACTTGTAAATAAAAGCACCCTCCGGGGCATTGTTTGTAACTTCATCTACGGTGTTTGTGTTTTCCCTCTGCCTCGCTACAATATATATACAAAACATTTTTTATAGCATTGAGTTCAAAAAACCCGTCCAGTCAATTGCAATGCTCATTTTGATTTGCTTTTTAATCACACGTGAGTTTGCTATGCTTTTTTTAACACCTATTTTTCTCTAGAGCAAACAGTAGTGAGTTACGGCGTTAGTTATCTCCTGGTACCTATTTTAAAGTTTTTCAAATGGTAAAACAAAAGCAAACAACTCTGAAATTGTACTTTGCTGTTGCTCGCTACTAGAATTGAGTGTCACTGGCAATACTTTTAGTTGACTTTTTCGCAAGACACTCCTCATTTAGCCGCCTGTGGTGCTTTTTAGGTGCTGGTTGTTGTATTTCCTCATGCTGTGGCAACAATTCTGCAACATCTCTTACAAATTACCTGTTTTTGCTCAGTGTCTGTGACTTTGAAACCAAAATATTCCAATATTATTGACATGCTGTTTTTCTTTGATATGAATTTGCCTATTAATGCTTCTGAAGCAGCAGACACCATCATCCCACTTGTCCGCACTTTCCTGTTTGTTTGTTTGATTTTAGGCGTTCAACATAGTTCAGTTGCGCAATTCTGATTGGGCAGAGCGAAAGTGTGCTCACTGAGTTGGCTAGTAAGACTCTGGGCGGGGGAAATAATATACTAAACACTGTGTTCAGCATATATAAGTACACCCCTCACAAATCTCTCTTTAAATTCATGTTTTTAATAGGTAGCTATAAAATATTATTTTAATAAATATATCTGTTTAATAAATCTGTTTTATATAAATGCACCAAAATACATTGTCTATATTCACTGAAAAATGGATAAAAACATTTATTTTCAAAATGGGGTGTACTCAATTATGCTAAGCACTGAATATATGTTTCATATTGCAGCCTCTTGCGACTAGCTAATTGCTACATTTCAAATTGCGATTGTTGTTATTAACATGTGATCCTATCACAAGTGGTCAGTGGAGATCATTTCCACCTTGTATTAATAAGTGTGTTCGACTTTAAAATCTGTTTTAAAGTGGTGTATGCTGATTAGAAATTTTGTCCGGCTTGACGCTGTGCAGACACCACATGACTGTCACATGTGACATCAAAGTACAGCGACATCGCTCAGAAATCAGACGGCAGACTCAGCCGGTGCAGCGTCTAAAGAGCGACTGCATGAGCTGCAATGCCACTACCAATATAAACGTTTAACTGAGTTCACCACATGACAACAACCACGTGTGTTTCGGGTTTATTGTTAGACAAATTCAGTCTAACAAATTTCAAAACAAACAATTAACTTTTCATACCATCTCTATCTTGTATATATCATGCTTATTAAAAGACTACAAATCTTTTACTGCAGTGTCATTTTTTGTTAAGTAATTTGCTTATAAAGGCTAGATTGTTTGTATAGGGTTATTTTCTATATATTTTTATACAGACTATTTACTATAAATAAAAGATGATGACGCCATGGGGTCGGTCATCATGACTGCCGCATTTTGAGCCCTGAAGTGTCCGTCTTGACAAATCAGTTTTCAACTTTTCCCTCGCTTGCACTCGGCTAATCTCGTTGATCACTGACTGCAGCCGTGGTTCAAGTCGAATGCACCTAATGAGTCTCTTGAGATCACTTGAGAGAACCCAAGTCACATGGGTTTGAAATGAGTGAAAAAAAAAACAAGCTAATCAAAAAGCATGTGGTAATACATTTTGATTGTAAACTGTGTTTTTTGGTACAACTCAGTGTGGACACAGTATGGACACCCAAGTTAAGTGTTCTTTCTCATAGCACATCATCTCATAGTGGATATATTAAAAGAGAAGATGTTCTTTGTAACAGTCTTTAAAAAAATAGTATTACACTACGAAAGCCATTCAATCACATGCATTTACCCATCTCTGAAAGTGGCCAAAAGCTTTTCCAGCTTTTAAGTGTTCTCCAATTTTGATCAGCTTAACAAGTGCATCTTAATACCAGATCCAATATTTAGAATCTGCCAGGTTCCAATAAATGTAGTTGAAGATCTGCTTATTCTTTGAATAATCACTCCTTTATTCCGCATTTGGAAACAGTCCAACAAGGCAGCAAAGGAATAATGGTGTTAATTAAGACACCTGTTCTTCACTCACCTAATCATTGCTTCCAATAACTCCAGATATTTCTCCTCTACATTTCGAAACTGCTTATTAAAGGTAAAATGTGCTTTTCAAAAGAGCAAACACAGGGAATATAATGCCGTTAATCAAACGCACTGGAAATGTCTGACTATTGGCCAACCAGTCAAGTGCTGAAAACAAGTTCAAGATCTGTCAAACCATGGACTCATATTGATGTTTGCAGCACTTCAATCTCATGCAGCACCCATTCACATCAAAGCACTAAACTGGATGAAGACCTAAGCAGTTTTCGCCTGCTGTGCTCTGTAGATTACAACCTGAAACATACTCGTTGCAAGTATATTTATAGGTTAATGTTTCCAGCTACTTGATTTAATACATCATTGCATCCTTGAACAGTCCAAAATTCTACAGTCAGTTTTGTACTTCAGGTCAACAACTGTTATCATGGAACAATATACAGTATTCAGTTGAAGTCAGAGTGATAAGCCCTCCTGAATTATTATACCCCTTCCTCCCGCCCTTTTTTTTCCTCACTTTCTGTTTAACGAAGAGAAAATTTTTTCTAAACGCATTTCTATACCTAAATGTTTTAATAACTCATCTCTAATAACTGTTTTGTTTTATCTTTGCCATGATGACAGTAAATATATTTTACTAGATATTTTTCAAGATAGTAGTATTCAGTTTAAAGTGACATTTAAAGGCTTAACTAGGTTAAATAGGCAGGTTAGGGTAATTAGGCAAGTTATTGTATAATGATGGTTTGTTCTGTAGACTTTCAAGAAAAAAAATATAGCTTAAAGAGAATAATACTATTGACCTTAAAATGTTTATTAAAAAAAAACATTAAAAACTGCTTTTATTCTAGCTGAAATAAAACAAATAAAACTTTATATAGAAAAAAAAAATATTATCAGACATACTGTGAAAATGTCCTTACACTGTTAAACATCATTTGAGAAATATTAAAAAAAAAAAAGAAAAAAAAACAAAGGGGGGCTAATAATTTTGACTTCAACTGTATATATTTTGTTTTTTATACAAAAAGATTTACTTTGTTTCTCTAGTAAATGCTTAAATTTGATTAAAATTGATAAATATGATTTCACTTTAGTTTAGGTCAACCAAAGATTTAATATAATTTTTCTTTTTAAATATACTTGATATTTTCAAGAATGCTGAGAACCAAACTGTTTTGGTTGACACCAAATCTCTCTTTTTTTGTTTCTCTGTTTTTTGCCCTTTGTAATTATTACACTTTAAATTTCTCAGTATAAAATTTTATTGATTTATTTTCCTTCAGCATAAGGCTGATTTATACTTCTGCATTGAGTGATCGCAGGCACATGCCTTGCGTGTAGTCATGCATTTATACTTTTTCGTGCTGTTTGTGTTGCTCTGCAATAACACTTCCAGAACGCTAGATGGTAGTAGGATTTTACGTGTCCTCTGTGTTGTGTTTTATTTTTTCTGAATGCTACATTAAATGTAGAATCAGCTCAAACTCACTCATTTAGAGGTGGGAACCAGCGGACGTGCAACAACTTTAATCATAAGATGAACACAAAACAAAAGGTTCCACCTGGAGCTCCATTACAAGACTCCTTACACACTTGTAAACACTCGCTCTAACGGGTTCACGTGGCTTTCAGTCCCGCCCACACTTGTCAGTGCTACCAAGCAGACCAATCACAGAGCGTGCAATACGTGCGTCATTGCGACATGTAGATAAATTCAAGAGGTGCGTGTCAGCATTGGCGTCATTCACAACAAGGTCTATGAAACCACGCAAAGGTTGCATACACGACTGCTTATTAGAAGTATAAATAAGTCTTTAGTCCCTTATTTATCAGGGGTCGCCACAGCAGAATGAACCACCAACTATTCCAGCATATGTTTTACACAGTGAATCAGTATAAATGTAATGTTTCGAATTAAATCATATAAAATTGTGTGTAAAGAGTCAGTTACAGATGTAAAACAACAAAGTTAAATAAATGTTGACAGAATATACATTTTTGGCTGAATTATCCCATGAATGGCCCAAATCGTAATTTTTTTTTGTATTAACGTTTGTTACTGCCAATGATTCTCAAATACACATGATAAATGTGGAATAAGATTCAATCTTGTGCCACTAAGTCAACACATAACGTTTTGAAATGCTTTCTCAAACAGTTCTAATGGGTGATAAACAGATCATCCCGTCCCAAAATGACATCATAAAACTAAATTTGAAAACGTTTTCCAAGATATCAAACTCAGACAGGCTTACTGAAGAAAACAAAAAGTACTTCAATATAAAAAAATTGCCTTTTTAAAAATTTGAAAGTATTTACCACAGTTACAAACATAAACACACTGACATTACAGTCAGAATCTAGTAGTTACACAAATACACAGGTAATCCTAAAGACGCAAACCCATCTGTAGGTTTTCCATGAAACACTTCAGCATTAAACAACTCTGACACACAGAAATAAACAGCTTCAGGGGTCAAGGACAACACAGAGAAAGCGTGTGAAGCTAAAGTACACACTCAGTTTGTGGTGCGGAGCATCGGTTTTCTAGCGTATCCCTAGCCGGTAGGCATTACACCGCTTCAGATGAAGTATCAGATAGAGGAAGTGGTAAGCACTCTGCGTGAACTGAGTTTGGGCTCCAAAACAGTGACCTCACATATTCTAATCCCTCATCTCTCCTCGCACGCTTCCCTCAGAGAGGAACTGCCAGAGGGGAAAACTTGAAAGCTAAAGAGAGTGAGGGAGGGTGTGTGAGAAACAGCGCGAGTGAGAAACAGACACAAAATGACATGCAAAGAGAAAAAGAGTGTAGACAAGCGGAGATTAAAAAGCACAACAAAGTCACATTTAGGTGCTGGCTTACCTGAACACACTTCTCTAGATGGGACGGTGAAGTGAGGATAGTCAAAGGGGCTATGGGAGGAGGGTCCGGGCGGGTTGATCCAGCCGCTGACGGGTGGTCCGGGAGGGAGGAAGGAAGGATGGAGTGACAGGGAGCAGGGAGACGGGGAGGCCAGAGGGGGGATATGAAGCACTAGTCCTCTGTCTTTCCCTCTTTATCCCTCTGGCACAGAGGCATAGAGGCAGACACCAGTACCTGCAGCCACTCAAATAACAGGAGAGAAAAGAGTGCTCGCATCCACACACACACACACTCCAGCACAGGGAGGAAAGAGAGAACGCCCCTCCCACTCCCTCGCAGCACCCAATCGCACACAGACTTCTCCGGCAGCGAATAGGAGCGCAGGCAGCCGGTGCCGTGCCCTAGCCAATAAGTGCAATTGCTCATATCCAGTTGGAATAATTAGTCCGAGAGCAGTGCGAAGCGCCTTGCCTTCTGAAGGACAGACAAACGGGCGCACTTACCCAATAAGTGTGATTTAAGACCGCAACCGACATTAGAGTAATTAGATTGTGCCGCACTTAACCTAGCAGAATAACGCTGCATGCTCCACTGCAGAACTGGCAGAGGCGCAGGCTACACCAGAAGGGCTTTGGAAAGGTGCAGTGATGTTAAGTAGGCAGAAATTATGCTTATGGAGGAGGAAGAGCAATAGGAACTTTCAAAAGCGGTGACCATTGTGCATTTTTATCTCACTATAGCACTTTTGTGCTTGGTGCTGTGTTTACAATCAGGATTAGAAATGTAAACAAATCACAAGTATCCAAAAACAAAAGTTTTTAAATGTTAATTTCTAGACTTGGTTCATGCATATATCATTATTTACTCTAAAATATGTATGTTTTTGATCTAATCAAACTGTGATTCCATATTATAACTATTGGAACTGTGTTTGTGATCAAATAAACACATGCTTGATAAAAGATTCCCATTCCCCTGCCATTATGTGATCGACCATGATCGGCAATTGGCAGATGATGATTTTTGCGATCAGTGATTGGCCCCAAAAATGCTGATCTGAGCATCTCTAATATATATATATATATATATATATATATATATATATATATATATATATATATATATATATATATATATATATATATATATATATATATATATAAATATATATAATATATTCATTCATTCATTCATTTCCTTTTTGGCCTATTCCCTTTATTAATCTGGGGTCGCCACAGCGGAATGAACCACCAACTTATCCAGCACATGTTTTATGCAGCGGATGCCCTTCCAGCCATAACTCATCACTGGGAAATAATATGATATGATATAAAATAATATAATACAATATAATATAATATAATATAATATAAGCATAAAAGTCTATTTTTTGCACAATAAATTTTATGAACTTTTTTTTTCTTAGTTTTTTGTCTTTTTTACAGTGTACCTCAGTGCTCCTCACACAAAGACTTTACTTGACCAGGCCACCCAGGTATATTAATGGCCACCCAAGTATATTTGGTGACATTTTACTATTATTAGGTCATACTTTTTGTATCAGTCCAATATAACAAAAACATCCACGATCAATAAAGTAGTGAAAAATCTTCTCCCTTGTACCCGTTTTGTTCTTTGTGCAGGTGAACTGTCAACACTCCCACAGGTAATCTCATGTGCTCTGCAAATCCACAGAGACACGCCATTTTGGGACTTAAAAATTTTGCCCAGCCGGGGTTTCTAAATCTCCTAAAATGTCTGGAATTCGGCTTTTGGTTTGTTTTCTAAAGCTGTTGTTAATCATATGCATTTTTGCATAACCTTTTTACTTAAGCCTACTTTTGCTTTGCTTTGCAGCTGACAGCGCGTGAGAGAGAAACATAAAATAATTTGTTCTTTAATCTAAACGACTGGTCTAAACTGGCTGCAAGATTTATGTACACCTTTAGTAATGGTTAATCAACGCATTTGCCTTACTCAAATAATCCACACGTTTTAATCTATTAATTATAAAAAAAATTACAGATATTGTCTGTTTTTATTCATTTTCCTGTCATTTATTTCTATTTCTTATTAATTTTATGATGTCAATATATTACATATTTTATACATATCTAAAATGCTTTGGCTTAAAAGAAAGAGAAAAGTAGATTTTGGGTGCACATGACTCCTGAATATTATAAAAATAAGAGAAATAGTGGATTCCTTTTTTTATTCCTTTTTATTTTAACCTATTGAAAAAAAACTGTGTATACCAGTGTTATAATAAATAAAACTATTGTTAAAAACTAATTATGTTTTGTTGTTTACATATAGTTAATCATTTATATAATGTAAGTAAATGGTGTGTTTCAATCAGACTACCACCGCCAATATATTTCAAAGCTGTGGGAAGCACTGTACCTGTTAATCAAAAAAGTTGATTTTCTAACTTAGTTCACACTTTTCCTGCATAAAATCTAAATCACAGAGCTGGAATGGAGCTCATTTCATAAAGATCTTTTTTTTTTTTTTTTGTATTTCAAATCGATATCCTGGCGCAGGTCTACGCTTTGAGAAATGATCAATGGCAAACTGTTAGATTCAGGAAAAGCACATCGGTTGGCACTATACCCTTTCCAGCAGGAGATGTAATAATGACCTATTAGGAAATGAACCTCTATATACTTTCAGCACATCAGGACAACGCTCAAAGCGGCAAAACTTCTCTTAGCACTCGATTCTGCTGACGTCCGAGAGATAAGGCATTATTTCTGGGTCAGGGCTCCCAAGCCATTCTCGGTTTCTCAGAAGAGTGCGCACTTCTGCTCAGAGAATCTCGGGCGGAAATCAATGCATCCATCGATACCGTGCATCAGAACATGACCTGATACGGTATGCATGGCATGAGCAGGCACAAACTCATGGCCATTTCCACTTCGAAAACAGCTATAACATACGTCAACGCTTCAGTATTTGCAAGTGAAGCAGCTTAAGTTGACAGCGACGGTGAAGTGCGCTATAGACGGTGGCACGCAGGGCTTTCTCCAAGAGGACTGGGTGGGAGAGGAGGGCCCATAAAAAATGCATGAGCAACAGGAGGAGATGTCACATCGGATATGTTTCCAGCTGCAGAGATACTGGTGTGTGGAAGTCGTGAGAGTGAAAGGTACAAGTGAACTCCGGTCTTAGAGGAGAGAAGTAAAGGGGGGAAAAAAAGCACTTAACTTCCCGTGCTAAACCTGCCAAAGCCATTGGAGGACCGTGCCAGCAATAACAAAGATTTAGACATAAATCCACTGATGCGCAAGAGATTTATTGGCTCATGTACAGCTTGATGTGCAAATATCACTTTGGAAAAAAAAACTAGCATTTATTCAGCCTGAATATACACAGTACTGTACAGGCTGTCATTACACTTACTGCCCTGGTGATTTACATTTAGTCTGAGACAGATTTGTTTCATTAGAATCACATTTGCAACAATAGGGTTTTGAGAGCCTGGCATACCGTTGCCTTGGTCTGCAATTTCAGAAAGATATCTCATCAAATATTCATTAATTCGGGGGTACAATCATGCTTTAAATGTCATGCTTAGCAGGGGAGATGGGCTCCGCTTAGGCAAGAGGATTCAGAACATGTGGCACTTATAAGTGGATGTCATTATACTGGGGTTTGATGTCTTTAAACAGTGACTGACAGTAAAAACAAACACATGCGGGCACCAAGCATATATTTTTTTTGTTGATTGTAATAAATAAAAGTATTTAGTTCTTGGTCTGTGTCATTTTATTTTTTTTCACAAAACGTACAGTAACAAAAATGACTTAACCCTTTCGTGCGTATCATCACACCAGTGTGATCAGCCTTGGCTGGTTACTGAAGTGTATGATCACAACAGTGTGATTAGAACGTTCAGAGCGCAAGTCATCAACTGCTAAAATTCAAATGTGACAGCATGCACCGAGGCACAAAAAGAGGTGTGCAGTGCTTGTCAATCACAATTTATCTATGCTTTCAAACAAATAAAATTTATTTTAGGTTTCAGACATTCAAATACATATCACTACAAGCAAAACATACCATTTAAGCTTTGTAAAATACACACGAATGTCTATAGAGACGGCAATAATAATTATTTTTCAAGATAACTGGATAATGTGCCTTGGTAAAGTAAGATACACACTGGTTTTTACTAGAATATTTTCTCTACCACTCTTTTAGATAAACAGTTCTAGTGTCTTGAAAAATGTCTAGTAAAATATTATGTTCTGTCATCATGGCAAAGATAAAAGAAATAAGTAATTAGAAATTAGTTTTTATGTTTAGCAATTTGTTGAAAAAAATTTATCTTCCTTAAACAGAAACTGGGGAAAACAAACAAAACAAACAAAAAGGAGGGCTAATAATTCTGACTTCAACTGTGTATTTGCAAAATATTTTCATAGCATTGCCTATTATAGCATTGGCGGAGTCAAGGGAACATTTACGGTAGGCCCGGACCTACTTGGCTGTAAGACCACCTCAGTGATACTGTGTCTCCAGGTGATGATGTCGCTTAAAATGGAGGCAAGTCCAGGCCTGTAAACGCCCAAGTTCCCTTGACTCCGCCTCCTAAACAAATTAGGGACACAAAGTGAAATGCAAATAATTAAATTGCAAATATTTCAGGTTTTTTGCTCTGCTTGATTTTTATTTGCAGGTCTTTTTTTGCAAATTAGTCAAAACTTAATTTTCCCTTACAGTTCTTCAATTTTGTTAGTAAAATTTATTTTTATTTCGCAAAAAAAAAAAAAAAATTGTTTGCAAAACTTTTATTTTGCAAATATATATCCCTCGATTGACTCCATACTTTTATAATTATGTAGTTCAGTTACTATTTGTGCAAAGTAACTAGTAACTATGATTATTCTTTATAAAGGAACGTGCCTAACACTGGTTATTAGTTGGAATAAAACTGTTAATCCATAGTTTTTATGCTAGTTAACCACAAAGGAAGTATTTGAATCCTATAATGTTGTGAGTCTCATAATAATGTATTTAATTAGAAAGAAAAAAAACATTTACGTACAGTAAATAGTCTTAGTTAATCCACTGATGTACAAGTGAGACACAAGGTTTATTTAGTCCCCAACTCATTTGGTTTAATAACCATGCAAATCTATACATCTCAATGACAATTATTCTATTGTTAGTGCAGCCAATAAGCTAATATTTTGCTCATTATTGTTTTGAAGAATAAGGGCTATCATGTTTTGACTGGCCTGGTATGGACTTGAGCCAGTGACATTTTTGCTGTGAGGCAACAGTGCCAACCACAAACCTAAAAGTTTAAATGAATCAAATAAAATATTAATTTAATTTTCATAATGTGTATTTTATGCTTTTAATGCAAACATATATTTTTTGTTATAATTTTATCATATAATTTGGTTAATTATGGTGTTGTTAGTTAGATTAAAACTGTTAATCCATATTTTTTATGCTAAAGTTAACAACAAATTTAAGTATTTGATTCCTATAATGGCGTAAGTCTATGTTTAAAGAAAAAATACATTTAATGTACGGTAAATAGTAATAGTTAGTCCACTGGAGTACGAGCAAGACTCAAGGTTTACTTAGTTCCCAGTTCATTTGGTTAAGTAACCATGCGAATCTATACATCGCAATGACAATGATTCCATTGTTAGTGCAGCCAATAAGCTAATATTTAGCTCGCTATTGTTTTGAAGAATAAGGGCTATCATGTTTCCACAGTCATTCATGTGACATCTCATTTAACCCGCATCTCGTTGACAGTTCTGGCGGCTTCACATGCAAAGGCAAGCGCGCAGGATAGTAAATGAAGCAGCAACATAAACCACCTCCATAAAACCAACAGCGTTCAGCGGCAGAGCATCTTCATTTCAGTGACTCACAAAGACAGCATAAACACAGCACGTCTAACAGACATGGCTTTGCCTCCGCTACCAATGTAATTAAAGCCAACATCTTGTCCCGCTCTCGTATCATTACCGTCTGTAGACCATTTGGATGTGCTTTGTTATTACTTACTTGCTGCTAAATATAGATTTCCTGTGCCAGCGCTAGAGATTGCAGTCAGCTGCAGATTGTTCCTCGTGTTTGCAGTCACACAGACTTGCGTGAATACTAGATCACTCCACAGGGGTGCAACAAGCTCTTTTAGATCTGTCACTGCTGTTTTTTGGGGGATCAGTGTAAAATCCTGATTAAAATGAATAAAATGTGAATATTTCCTAATATTCTTAGACCTGTGATTATTATTAGTAGTAGTAGTAGTAGTAATAATATTAATTTATTATTATTAAGCACTGAATATTGTATGACTTCTCCTTGAAAATCAGAAAAACACAGTTTATATCCTTTGCATCTTTTGCTCCTTTGCATTTATCCATAAATGCTTGTCATTTGGTTGTTTTGGGCAGAATTATCCTAATCAATTTAAAATTCTGAATTATTCCAACAAAAAAACAAGCTCACTCGTGAAATTTTATTTAAATCGTAAAATATATTGCAAAAAAAATAAACAAATAAAAAAATAATAATAAAAATTGTAATATTGCAATATTAAACATTTTCCAATATCGTGCATGTATTTTACATGTGAGTGGTCACAACATCTTTAAAATTTTCTTACCACTAAAAAAGACAAGATCCACTCCTCAAGCCCACCAAGTAAACACCCACCCCAACCCCCAGCGGTGCCAAAGTCCATGCCATCCCACAAAGAGCATTGCAATCAAGACAACTAACTAACAGAATATATATATATATATATATATATATATATATATATATATATATGCAACCCATCTCTGGGAAACATACACACACATTCACACACACACCCATACACTACGGACAATTTAGCCGACCCAATTCACCTGTACCACATGTCTTTGGACTGAAACCGGAGCACCCGGAGGAAACCAACGCGAAGGCAGGGAGAACATGCAAACTCCACATAGAAACGCCAACTGAGCCGAGGTTCGAACCAGCGACCAAGCGACCTTCTTGCTGTGAGGCAACAGCACTACCTACTGCACCACTGCCTCACCCATATATATATATATATATATATATATATATATATATATATATATATATATATATATATATATATATATATATATATATATATATATATATATATATATATATATATATATATATATATATATATATATATATACATACATACATACATACATACATATATATATATATATATATATATATATATATATATATATATATATATATATATATACACATACATACATACATACATACATACATACATACATACATACATACATACATACATACACACACACACACACACACACAAACACACACACACACACACACACACACACACACACACACAACACACACACACAGTCGCAACCCATCTCTGGGAAACATCCATACACTCACACACACATACCATATGGACAATTTTTGCTTAACCAATTCAGCTACAGCGCATGTCTTTGGACTGTGAGGGAGCACCTGGAGTAAACCCAGATGAACATGGGGAGAACAAGCAAACTCCACACAGAAATGCCAACTGACCCAGCCAAGGGTTGAACCACTGACCATCTTGCTTTAAGGTGACCCACTGCATCACTACGCTGCACTAATTAAGACACACAATCATAAAATAAATTACATGTAGCTAATGTAGTGCAAATAATAACAGGAAACATCGTGATGCAGTGCTACAACTGGAATTTACAGGTGACGTCAGATGGCCATTTTAAATCAATGAAAGGAAGGCTGCACTATATATTGTTTTTAAATACCCAAACTTCTAAAAACAGACTTCACAATAAAAATACTGATGGAAAATGTATTAAGTCATAATAAATTTTGCTATAACCAAATAGAGGAATTACCAACCTACGTCACACAGGTTCACGGTTGTGAAAAGTGACCGGCTGCAATAGCAAACATGTCGTGTTTTGTAGTAGGATGCCAAATTCGTCCAAAAATAGAAAACTTAACTTCTACCATACACCACACTGCTTTTAATGCCAACCGCAGACATCCTTGGCTAAAATGGAGCTGAATCGAGTGCCGACCTAATTAAAAATGCCCGCGGCAGGTTTCATTTCATGTCATGTAAATTCACGCTATGCTGAATCACACACATTACTCATATTTGATTGCAGCAATGATTTCAGCAAAAACAGTTACATATGGTTAATTGAACTGCAGACACTGAATGCTTAGAATGAAACGTAACAATCTAAGTTTATATGCCCTGTCGTACAGGTCCAGTTCTCTGTCAGACTGCAGTTGTTTTGCTTGTTGATGATTACCCAGGCCTTGTACGGTTCCGTCTTTTTTCCATATGTTTTCTAGGCAGAACATCGGTTTTTAGCACTACAAAGTTTTGAATCTGATAATCATGGAACATTATTTCTTGCACATGACCACACAGAACAAAATTGTAGGCATCTGAAGACTTGTAGGCCTTTAACTTCTCTCTTGTAAAAATCAATTGGCGTTTCAATGAGATAGTTGTACATTTCAGGTTGGATGCTTGGCCACTTCGTCTTACAAAAAATACCCAAAAATGCATTGGGAGGGTGCCACTGCAATTGGACCTGTCAGACAATCGCCTCTCACTTTAACTGTAATTTTGCCGAATCACTGTCCTTATCACTGGGTGACAAGCTGTTATAATACGCTGAAAGCATTATGTATATATATGTATATCATATATATGTAATCAATATAACTTATTTCTAACACAACAACACACTCTGTGACACATCGGATGTCATTCCCTTGCTGTAAATGCTAGCACTCCCATTTTTTTCTGCACATGCTACGCTCGCATCATGATTGTTTACAAACATGGTAATTCGTCTATAAGCTAACAGTTCAAGAAAAGCTTCAAACAATTGTTAAATTTTGGCCAGGCCCGGATTAAGAACTCAGGGGCCCCTGGGCACATTGTCTTGTAAGGCCCCCTACCTGGCCGCACCCCTATAGTTGAATTTAAAAAATAAGAATAATATAATAATTTTTAAATAAAATTAATCTATAATTTGTTGCCCACATATTTAAATAAATGATATATTGTACATATGTATTTATAGTCTACAAAGTTTTAACTTATTTTTCAAAGCATTGAATAAAAATACTAATATATACTATATATATATATATATATATATATATATATATATATATATATATATATATATTTTTTTTTTTTTTTTTTTTTAAGGGTATTTTAATGTATTGCTTTTACAAACTTATAAAGCATATTATTGCCATGGCATATAACTCACAATGCTTCTCCAATCCAGTTCTATGAATCTGAGTCTTTCATAATACAAACACTGATTTACTGTCTCTCTCCTCCTCTCCCTGTATTTTCTCTACTCTTCTCGTGATGAAGACTTGATTATAAACCTAAAAGTATCCGAAATCACACACACTATACCTCTTCTCTCCCGTCTCTCTCCTCTTCAGGGCCTTTCTCTCTCTCCCTCCCTCTCTCTCTCCTTTTCTGTCTGTCTCTCACCCGATGAATCCAGTCCGCGCTGCGCTGCCGTTAGCCTCCTCCGCCTGGTTAATGCTAGCTTCTCATTAGTTAAAGTTACCATAACGTCTTCTTCTGTACCCTCATTCTCCTGATCATAGGTCTGTTTAAAGATGGTGTGTATGGAAAATGCCTCAATAAAGATGCCTCCTCTCCTCTTTCTCTCGCGTTTGCTAAATTTGTCCACTCATTTTTGATCTATGACAGATAACTTACTAACGTAACTCCGCTCCGTTTAGTGCGGGTTATTACAAAACTGACGTTTCCGCGCTTGACCAATTACAGCATTCTGTTTAGTTAACGAAAAAAAGGCAGTTTAAATATAATAATAATATTAATATGTGATCGCGATTTTTTTGCTCAGAGGAAATACAGTTGTCTGAGCAATATAGTTTTTGCAGAGTGGGAGGCGCCTATAATAAGGCTAAACATTATTAAATACCCACCAGACACTTGTGACTTTATATCACATTTGCATTATTTTTTAAAAAAATGTTTCCTTCCTGTTAAAAATAAATATATTTCCAATCTGATATGTAACGGGGAGAAAAAAAGAGTAGCACGAGTTCAGCTGATGGTGGATTCGAACCGACTTCATAATTAATCGCGTCAGAAGATGATGCTGGGTTCCTTACAAGGTGCGCCACTACGGCTGTAATGCTTACAAGCTGTTTACTTATCTTGTCTCTATCAATCAGGCATCGATGGGCGTAAACCCTGAATAGCTTATTCCAACTAGATGCGCTATTTGCAATTAGCCAAAAAAGACACTCCGAAATTGTCTTTTTTTTCTCCCCCCTCGCAGGGGCCCCTAGTGCGCACGGGCCCCTGGGCCTGTGCCCATAAGGCCCATTGGTTAATCCGGCCCTGATTTTGGCACAATTATTTCTTTAATGTGCCAACATGACAATAGGTAAATACCTTAAATTTTGTTTTACTGTTCATGTAAAGCATGTGCATTTAAACCACTCACCATGTGTGTTAATCTACAAAACACATAAGCTTCATTCTGTAGAAAAACGTTATTAAGAACAGATTTATTTGAGGATTTTAAACTCAGGAGCTACAGTAGTTGCCATTTTTTAATCAAGTGAAATACTTAAATTTAATCTTTACACTGCTACGTTAAATTTACACTGCAGGAGGCAAGATGTCTTACAGACAGTTTAATGCGGCACAGAGGGGGCATAAATGTTTTTACACCAAAATAGCTGTGTTGATACAGGGCCTGTGGCATAATTTACGTTGCCTTTTATGCAGCATATCTTTACTGAATTATAAAAACACATATCAGGTTGTGTAAAGAAATATCCAGAGAAAACATGTTTTGAAACTGAAATTTGAGTCAATCTTTACGATAACAGAGAACCAGCTGCTAAATCCCTTTAGTTAGTTTAATTAAAGCAAACAGCCAATTTTTAAATACGAAATACCTGTAGATGAGTCTTCAGACAGATGACAAATACAGGTGGACCATAAAACCGTGATGAGCACCTGTCCAAATAAAACAAAAAGTCGCGATGTTTTTTTCACATTGTGTGAACTCCGTTGCGACCGTCAACAATACCCACGTGGTGATAATGAGCTTATGTTACACAAGTTACTTTGTTTGATTACAAAATTAATCAAATCATTTTTGCTACTCGAGTATCATGATTTGTCGGAATAAAACGCATAATTTTCACCTCAGTCTTGTACACTCCATTATGTTTCCATTCTGTGAGTCGCGCGCGCCCCTTGCGTTTAAAGAGTCATTTTAGTCGAATCTTTGCATCGGTCTGAATAATCCATAACTTTAAAGAGACAGGACAGCGAAAACGAGAAAGCGAATGGGTATGCACAGCTAGTGTTTTCCAGCCAAACTTCCTGTGAAAGCTGTGACAATTATTTATAAGGCATCAATATTGTTATTAAATACATTCTGTTAAATATTTAAACATTTAATAGTTGTTCAAGCATAAAACGAGATGAAAGACCGTGTAACTCTACTCTAGTAGCAAAGAATTCTGGCCCAGATTTGGCATAAAGCTGGCACAGCAGGCATTCATCCGGCACTGGCATACAGCATGTGGGCCAAACATGTACCGGGTTTGGCAGAGGTGGCACCGTCTTTAAGGCGGCACACAAGATTTGGGCCAGATGAAAAACGTAGTATTTGGCCCAGATTTAAAAATGTGATAAGTTGGCCATTTGAGTTTGGCCAGTCTTGACCCACATTTAAAATACACTAAAATCATTTTTGAGTAAAGAAAAAAAATTCTTCCAATCAGGTCACTTTGAGAAAAAGCATGCCCATAGTGTGCCTAAAGCGCATCACTCCATGGGTTTATCAATTTCATTGCAATCGTGACACACCAACCTATCTGGCCCAGTTCAGGCCCAGTTATGAGTTATTAACTTGGCTGAGACTTGGCCCAGATATGGTCCGTGTTTGGCCCTTGTCTGGAAGCCAGATTTGGTCCAGTCATGTACCGTAATTCACTGCGGCATGTGGGCCAAGCAAAACCTGATTGTGTGGGCCAGAGCTGGGCCAGAGAAATTTTGCTATGTGGGTGGCTTGCTGAAATTAAAAGTCCTTGTACATATAGCCTACCCCACAGGTGTCAAACTCAGTTCCAAAAGGGCCGCAGCTCTGCTCAGTTTAGTTCCAACCCTAATTAAACACACCTGATCAAACTAATTGAGTCCTTCAGGCTTGTTTGAAACCTACAGGTAAGTGTGTTGGAGCAGGGTTGGAACTAAACTGTGCAGGGCTTCGGCCCTCCAGGAATTGAGTTTGACACCCCTGGCCTACCCCATTCAGACGCTGACCCAAAGGTTGCATCTAAAACCGCCTATTACTCAGTAGGTATTGCACTTAAATTCATTCTATACAGTATGAATGTGAGTATGAATGGAATTTAGACATACTGCATCCGCCATTTTGTCATGGTCACGTGACTTACGTACAGTTGTGTTGCTTCACTCCCATTCATGAATTCTCTCACGGGGCATCATGGGATAGCGCGGGATGCATGGGATGCGCACTTCAGAAGTAGGTCATCTGGGAGCTTCTCGCATACTGATTTTGAATTCTATGAATTCGGACATACTACTCGGCTCGCATACTTATTTTAGCTATTTTAGCTTCTTTATAGTATGGAAGTATACAGTTTCGGACACAGCCATACTGTTGTGGCCAATTTGTAAATTCATAATGTACTAAATAATTATAGTTATCAAGAGTTATAAACTTGAATTATAACTACAATAACCTAATTCGGTGGTGCAGTTGGTAGTGCTGTCGCCTCACAGCAAGAAGCTTGCTGGTTGGAGCCTCGACTGCGTCAGATGGCGTTTCTGTGGGTAGGCTAAATTGTCCGTTGTGTATGTGGTAAATGAGTGTGTATGGATGTTTCCCAGAGATAGGTTGCAGCTGGAAGGGCATGCACTGCGTAAAACCTCCTGGATAAGTAGGTGGTGTATTCCACTGTGGCAAAAGGGCGGTTGAGAAGGCGGGTCGGTAAAATCAGGTGCCTGGCACAAATTAAGCCCTGTCTGTGTGGTACACAGCAAAAAAATGCTTTTCTTACTTAGATTTGTTGTCTTGTTTCTAGTCCAAATATCTAAATATTCCTAAATCAAGAATAATTTTCTAGACAAGCAAAACATATTGTCTTGTTTTGAGAAATAATATGCCAAAATTAAGTGAGTTTTTCCTTAAAACAAACAAAATAATCTGCCAATGGGGTAAGCAAAATAATCTTATGTCAAAAGAAAAAACAAGATTAATTTGCTTACCCCATTGGCAGATTATTTTGCTTGTTTTAAGGAAAAACTTGCTTAATATTGGCGTATTATTTCTTAAAATAAGACAATATGTTTTGCTTGTCTAGAAAAGGCTTCTTGATATAAGACATTTTAGATATTTGCACTAGAAATAAGTCAAAAAATCTAAGCAAGAAAAGCATTTTTTGCAGTGTATATGCAGAGCAAGTGTTTCTTCCTATACCGATAAACGTCCGGTGAAATGTTAATGTGATTATTTTTCAATTTTATAGGGTTTCTTTTACCCCATCTATGTTGTTATGTAATTAAAATATAATCAGTAAATTGATTCAGCATTTATTGACTTGTTCAAGTGTAAAACAAAATGAAAAGCCTTTTATGCATGCGTCTGATAGCTAGCGCAGAATCTCTATTGAAAATACTGGGGTAAAGTATACAGTAGTTTCAAATTTTAAAGACATACCACGAAAAAAAATCATTTAATGCAGTGCTTTTTGTACTTTCTGAGACCCACTTTATATAATATAGGGTTTTTTATATATCAATCAGGCAGTAAGTATTTTTAAAGAAGACAGACCTTAAACGCTCCTAATTTTGTAACGGCATATACAGTTCACCGTAAGCACTTGACCCAGGTTACTAAAAAATGAAAAGTCCCTCTGCATCTACTCTATTGTGATTTGACTTATAAGGTTAATGTTTTAAAACAACTGATAATATTGTGTAGCATCCTATTAAGTGAATTAATTAGTAATGTTGATGTACATTAAATAGGAAGCAATCAGTCGATTTGTTGCCATAGGCCTTCCTAAAAATAGACAAATTTCTTCCAAAACAATTGAAAAATTCCTAGTATGTAAATTCGAGATTTGACCAATTAGGAAACAAAATTAGGCATAGGCTTAATCTTAATAAACCATTGTTACATTTAAACCCACACCTATAATTCAGTTTACAGGTATAGGCCTACTTGGGTTGATTTGGCCATATTATTTTAAACGTAGCTAATTTTTTTCTTTAAACCCCAATAATTGTTGACGGATATGCTACTATTTTGCATACCCAACTTTGCACCAGTCAATTTGCTGGCAACTGCAGGCCTCAATTTTGGGGGAAGAGTTGTGCAGTCAAGAACCTAAGGCCTATCAAAACTCAATTTCCTTCAGTTCAGTAGAGATCACAACAAAACCAACAGTTAATCAGTCATCCTGCTGATCTCCTGCAGAGTTCCTGTTATCCTAGTGCAGCGTAACGACACCATCTGAAACCTTTTTAAACAGTACGTTTTTGACAGACGGGGCATTTTTTGCCACATCATTTAGCTTAATCAACTTTTCCAAATGCCCATGGGTTATTTTACCTCAGGCTTGGTCCACCTGGCTGAAATGCTTGCGGAGGACCTTTAAGTCCTGCGATACAAAAGGGGTCGCTTCACCAGCTCGCTGTCAGCAGTCTCTGATTTGTGCCTTGAGGCCCTCTCAAGGCCACATCGCTAAATCCTATTGAACAGGCTGTAAAACCCTTCAGGCGGACAGAGAACCAGTGCAATAGGCACTGAGGAGGGATTGCAATGTCATCAAAGGGGCACACCGTGCAATTTAGAGACATGCATGAATCAGGACTTTGGGGCCCTCTGCCATTCGCACACACACGATGTTTGCCTGGGAGTATTTCAATGCTTAAACAGCATTTAGCAGAATTGCATAGTTTACAATTCCAACCTTTGAGAATGAAGAGCACTTACACTGATCAAAAGTGGCTTTTATGTGAACTAGAAGCAGGGATTTATACACGTCGCTTAATCGTGACAGCAAGGTCTTCAAAATGTAAAGTTTGATGTGAAAAATAAGATTATATATGGCTTCCGTAAAAATAACTGTTTTATGCATCTACAGTGAATCCGGAGAGTATTCATGATGTAGCGTTTCACTTCTTCCACATTTGTTTACGTTACAGCCTTATTCCAAAATGGATGAAAAGCACTCAGGTACATTCTGTTTCCACTGATCATTCTTGAGATGTTTCAGCAGCTTAATTGGAGTTCACCTGTGGTAAATTCAGTTGATTGGACATGATTTGAAAAAAGCATACACTTGTCCATATAAGGTCCCAGGGTTGACAGTTCATGTCAATCCACAAACCAAGCATGAAGACAAAGGAATTGTCTGTAGACCTCAGAGACAAGATTGCCTTAAGGAACAAGGCTGGAGAAGGTTACAGAAGAAATTTTTCTTCTACTCTGAAAGTTTCAATGAGCACAGTGGCCTCCATCATCTGTAAGTGGTAGATGTTTGGAACCACCAGGACTCTTCCTAGAGATGAATGCAGCAATGTACAGAGACATCCTGAATGAAGACCAGGACCGCCAAAGGTGCATTCATCTTTTCCTCGATCCTGGACCAGGCCGTATCCTGAGCAGCTACTGTTGTGGTCATGGAGGAGTAGAGAGCACAAGACTGATTCCTGCGACGCTCCAGGGACAGACGAGTCTTCGATGAGGTCCAGCTTCCAGCCTCCGGCACCTACACTGCAGCTCTGCACAAGACATTTGGCCAGTGGAGAAGTGGAGAAATGATCGTGCCTAACTGAGCCTGGTTTCTCTCAAGGTTTTTTTTTAATTCTTCACTTTCGCCAATTGGTGAAGTTTTTTCCTCACTGCTGTCGCCTCTAGCTTGCATGGTTCAGGATCTGTAGAGCTGCACATCGATGGATTTGCTCTTCAGTGTTTGGAGTCTCAGCAGTGATTGTTAACCACACTGAGCTAGACAGAATTAAAGTTAAACTTTGAAAACTGAACTACACTGTTCAATTTACTATAATCTTTTATGTGAAGCTGCTTTGACACAATCTACATTGTAAAAGCACTGTACAAGTAAAGGTGAATTGAATTGAGTTGAAAACCTGCTTCAAAGTGCTCTTGACTTCAGACTGGGGCGATGGTTCATCTTCCAGCAGGACAATGACCCAAAGCACGCAGCCAAAATATTAATGGAGTGGCTTCACAACAACTCGGTGAATGTCCTTGAGTGGCCTAGCCAGAGCCCAGACCTAAATCCTATTGAACATCTCTGGAGAGATCTGAAAATGGTCTCTTCCCATCCAACCTGATAGAGCTTGAGAGGTACTGCAAAGAGGACTGAGCAAAAATTACCAAAGACAGGTGTGCCAAGCTTGTGGCATCTTATTCAAAAAGATTTGAGGCTGTGCATCAACAAAGTATTGAGCAAAGTCTGTAAATACTTCTGTACATGTGACTTTTCAGGTTTTTTTTTATTTTTAATAAATTTGCAACAATTTCAGAAACTCTTTTTTTGTCATTATGGGGTATTGTGTGTAGAATTTTAAGGAAATCAATGACTAATCCATTGTGAAATAAGGCTGTAACATAACAAAATGAGGAAAATGTGAAGCGCTGTCAATACTTTCCGGATGCACTGTAATGCTTGTGGGTTTAATGGCTCTCACAAAGAATGAACATCTTTTTCATGAATTTGAAGAGGAAAAATGTACCTTTATTTTTTTTTTTAGTAAACAGTCAGTGAACAGTAAACAATCATGATATGAAATGGCTTGTGAACGACATCCGATATGTTAATATTGTGCATGAACAGACAACATAGTCTAAGATATGTGTAGGTTTTAAGGAAATAGATTTTAATACACAAGAAGTGGTGCCAAAATTATTGTGGCTAATGAAAAATAAAAAATGTCAGTGCCTCCGAGACATGATGCAGCACATACTAGTACAAAAGGAAAGAAAGAAAAAAAGACTAGAAGCCCACAGGGTTGTGCTGAACACATCAGTAGCACTAGAGTGGATTAGGTGTCTGAAATTCCATATGGATAGAAGATAAAGTGTCTTCATAAAACACATCTGTCTCTCCCAAACAACACTGTCAGCAGCTGTTTCATCAGCAAAAAGCACCGAATGCAACCAATGCCTTTGAATTATGGGACATGTAACCACTATTTTTTAGTAACAGAATTTTTTTCCTTAAAATATTTGTTACAAATACTATTCAGCTTCCCATTCCCGTTACTCATGGAAACTTCTGGAATCAACCAGAAGAGTAAAATAATGACACTCAGATGTCCATATGAAATTTCACATTAATCACAATAGAAAAAAAAAACACAGTGATTCCATAGATGCAACAGATCAAATCATTTGTTTTGTACAAAACACTCTTGAGGGGTAAGCGTTGAATTATTTAAGGCATTTCTCTTTGCCCACTAGAGGTTTTTAGAGAGCAGCCATTTATAAGCTACACTTCAGTCTTACATCTGTTGAAGTAGCAAAAATGTGCTTGCTAAAATAGCAAACAAATATGCTTTGTGGTTTCAAATCATATTTTAGCTCTCTTTATTGCAAAATAAATACTTTCTCTTTTCAAATTCTAAAACTATGTCAAGGTTTGCTCCTCGATATCCAACATAACCTTGAAGGAAAATGGTTGCACAAAAAAATATAGCTAAAATTGGTTAAATATACCAATTAAGACATTTTTCAAAAAAAAAAAAACAACAACACAGAAGACAAACAATTCATATACAAAATTTTATATGGATACAGTTAAAAAAAACTGCCTCAGTTGGCCTCACTTCTCTGGTTTAACCCCCTGAAAAAGATGTGCCAGTGCCCTGAGAAAGAGCAAACACCTCCACGTTCAACCTTTGGCGTTACGGCGAATAGATGACTGGCAAATTCTCCTTAAGGCAGACTCAGTTTAATTTACTCTTTAACATTTCCATTCATTAGATACAGGCATCTACTGGAGCAAAATCTGGGCCTGTATGACTGAAGTGTTGAGTTTTCAAAGGCTCTTTCGGACGGCTTTATTTCTTGGACTGTGTCATGTAGCTGTTCTCGATGCACAGCACGATGTAGGAGCTGGAGCAGCTGCTGGAGGTCTGCTGGAGGAGTTGACCAGCCTGCAGGGACGAGGCCAGGCCTGTGACAGCGCGGTCTCCGGCCCTCCATGTCTCGCAGTAGTTATCCGTTTGCCTGTGACCCCTGCCATCCGATCCGTGCCAAATCATCTTCTCTGGCCTATAGGAGAGAGGAAGGGAAATGACCATTTTAAGCTTTTCAAAGGAAACACTAGAAAACTGTGAGACCTTTCCAAAATTACAATGATTAATTAAACGATGGACGGACGGACGGACGGACTAGATAGATAGATAGATAGATAGATAGATAGATAGATAGATAGATAGATAGATAGATAGATAGATAGATAGATAGATAGATAGATAGATAGATAGATAGATAGATAGATAGATAGATAGATAGATAGATAGATAGATAGATAGAACGACAGATAGATGGACGGACAGATAGACAGACAGGCAGACAGATAGATAGATAGATCGATCGATCGATCGATAGATCGATAGATCGATAGATAGATAGATAGACAGATCGACAAATAGAACGACTGATAGAACAACAGATAGATGGACGGACGGACAGATAGACAGACAGACAGACAGACAGACACAGACAGACAGACAGACAGACAGACAGATAGATAGATAGATAGATAGATAGATAGATAGATAGATAGATAGATAGATAGATAGATAGATAGATAGATAGAACGACAGATAGATGGACGGACAGATAGACAGACAGGCAGACAGATAGATAGATAGATCGATCGATCAATCGATCAATCGATCGATCGATCGATCGATCGATAGATCGATAGATCAATAGATAGATAGATAGATAGATAGATAGATAGATAGATAGATAGATAGATAGATAGACAGATCGACAAATAGAACGACTGATAGAACGACAGATAGATGGATGGACGGACGGACGGACAGACAGACAGACAGACAGACAGACAGACAGACAGACAGACAGACAGACAGACAGACAGACAGACAGACAGACAGACAGACAGATAGATAGATAGATAGATAGATAGATAGATAGATAGATAGATAGATAGATAGATAGATAGATAGATAGATAGATAGATAGATAGATAGATAGATAGATAGATAGACAGTGTCAGGCTGATCTGCTGAAGTGTCAGTTTAAAGGCACTCACCAGGCACTGTCCCTCAGGACATCTCTGCCATCAAACGAGTAGATGGGTGCATTGTCCTTCATCCTGCTCTCTGAGTCACTGAAGAGAGACTCCCAGCTGCTGAAGAGGACTTGATCCTGCACACCAGAACATCAGTGTCATCGAGAGACAGGACCAAACAAACACCAAGTGAGTTGAGTAAGTTTTCTCTAGATGAGAATATGACTAGGAACTGTCAAAATGATCCAACGATCAAACCAATACCTTCAATGCAATGAGCAACTCTAAACAAATGTAACTGTGTTTATTTGCCAGAAATGTTCTTATTTTAACATCACAAAGTATTGAAATGTTTCATTTTGTAAAAATTTATATATTCACAGTACAAACATTTAATGAATTATGAATTAAAAAAATAAATTAATAGAGTGGAGGAACTATGACGTCACCTTGTAGGCAAATGGGCTGCTAACATAAAACCGGTTCCCTCGATAAAATTCTTAGGATTTTCCCATGGGCTTTTCGAAGATTGCAAATAATAAGCTCTATGTTCAAAAGCAGTTTATTACACTTACATGTTTTGTCCAGCCGGATAATCCTCACACAAAAATACAACTTTTAGCACTTTTGAATCTTCAATGCAAACATAAGAACTGAAAAGCTTACGTTAGGCTATACATGGATGACAATAGCTTCAAGGCGCTCACCTGGGACGTCAGCACCACCCGCTACAGACAACTTTTCAAGCTAATTTTTAAAAATATGGTCCTTGACAAAGATTTACTCTCTTTTTTTATATTATGATCCAATTAAATACACAAAAGCACATAGACATACGTGCCTTTTGGATAGTTTTTTTTTACGTGGGAAATACACTTTGTTTTGCTTTACGATTGTTGTAAAAGTTTTTAAAAAGTTTTTATGTATAAATGTGCCTACAAAGTACTATCATAAGATATATTTAAATAAGTGTGTCGCTCGCGTGCACACGGCCTGTTTACCTTAGTAACAGACGACAGAAATGAGGTGTGAGGGACAACTCTATCAAATGCCTGCAAGTTCCATCATGGACACAGAGCAACATTCATTATTCTTGTTTTGTCACGAAGTACCGCAAAAAGCAGCCCATAGTCTCATATGCTATACAGTGTAAATACTGCAGTTATGAGAGAGTTAAATGTGTTTAGATGAAGAAAAAAAACTACAAAAAATCTATTGATCACGTTAAAATGACAGTTGAAGTCATAATTATTAGCCCCCCTTTTTTAAATGTTTTCCAAATGATGTTTTAACAGAACAAGGAAATTTTTACAGTATGTCTGATAATATTTTTTCTTCTAGAGAAAGTCTTTTTTGTTTAACTTTGGCTAGAATTAAAGCAGTTTTTAATTTTTCAAAAGCTGATTTGAGGACAAAGGCATTAGCCCCTTTAAGATATATTTTTTTCGATAGTCTACAGAACAAACCATCATTATACAATAACTTGCCTAATTACCCTAACCTGCCTAGTTAACCTAATTAACCTAGTTAAGCCTTTAAATGTCACTTTAAGCAGTATAAAAGTGTCTTGAAAAATATCTAGTAAAATATGATTTACTGTCATCATTGCAAAGATTAAATAAATCAGAGATGAGTTATCCCCATAAAATCGTTTAATCAAAATAAAGGATCAACCAATTAATCTGTCTTGATGGTCTTTACAAGTGAAGGCATTATCCACCCACAATATGAATTCCCAATAAGAAAAATACTACAAACTATAAAATACTATTTATGAAAATACTTAAATAACAGACAAATCCAAATGCCCAATGCAAGCAAGCTGTGTTCCAGACCAGCTCGATGACGTATAATGTCTCCGACATCGCTGTAGTTCCATTTAGCAACTTCACAGCAACCGTCTTTTTAAGAAACGAAACGGAATTTTAAAATCTTAAGTGTGATGTAACTGATGTGTTTTATGCTGTAGAATAATAAAACGTGAAAGTATCTTGAGCTTGTGTTAGCCATGAACCTTATTTAAGCAATTTAACTGAAATCCCATTGAAAAAACCCATTGACTTTGGGACGAGGGGACTGGAACTGCTAAAATGCAAAGTCATTTCCAGATATTTGCATACCAATTGACATCATAGTTCCTCCACTCTAAAGACAAATAAAATAATCGTTAAATAATCAAAAATGTATGTATAGTGTTTAATTGATCGAGTTTTTGATTTTAGATCATTTCACCCATATGTCATAAAGAAACCAAAAACATTGTCAAAACCTTACCTGGGACTTCAGTGGTTCAACTTTAATCATGTGAAGCACCAAGAACACTTTTGTGCACAATAAGAGTAAACTTAAACTTTGTTTTCCTATGTTTTCCTCATCAGACTAGGGTGCACATTTACTATGGGCAATATGATGTTTGCGCGTTGTGCTGCTGAATCTAATGTCAACACATGGCACTCACCAAAATAAATGCACACCTTGACCTGATATAGGTGATAAGAAATACTGTAGGAACATCTACATCTGAACATCTGAAGTCATTTTTACAGTTCTTATTGGCTCACAAAAGATAGATTTGGAGCTTTGTTTGATTACAGTTGAACCACTTGACGTCACATGGAATGTTTTGAAAATGTTTTTTGGTTTCTTTACTTGACTTCTTGAATGTTTCAGCACTGTTGCTGTCTATGGAAGATAAGAGAGCTCCAGGATATCATCTAAAATAGCTCAGTTTGTGTTGTGTTGAGTTAAACGAAGGTCTCAGGAACAATATGTGGGTGAGTAATAAATAATAATTAGCTTTTCTGAGTGAACTAACCCTTTAAAAATACTAATTTATTGCGGTAAAATTACTGTAATTTTATTGTCTGAATGTTTGAGTAATGCACAACACACCTTTAGGTTAACAATTGGTAATGTCTCTCTGTCAGATCTGCGGACGATACTGTAGAGATCCTGGAGTTTGGAGGACAGGAAGGCTCTGAACGTTCCCTTCATGCCAACGGCCCGTGCCTGCTGGAAGCACATGAAGTCTGCCCCGCGAATGCCTCTCATGTTGCCCACTTGTGGAGAATTCAGAGCAATAAGATGCAACTGTAAAACAGAAAAGAAAATAGTGTCAGTAAAGTGGAAAAAAACAGTGGTCAAAAGCATAGTTCATCTAAAAAATCCATCATCATTCACTCATCCCTCAACCCGATTTCAGTTTCTTTCTTCTGTTAAACACATAAGAAGATATACTGTATTAAGCTGGAAACCTGTAACCATTGACTTCCATTTTTTTTGCTATGGAAGTCATTGGTTACAGGTTTTCAGCTCTTTTCAAAATATATTTTGACTAAAGACACTTATAAAGGTTTATAGGGGGTAAACTTAAATTTTTGGGTGAACTACTGTATCTCTAAGTGAACTCACCCCTGGTCCGGAAGTGTGGGTGTGGGCGTGGCCTCCTGGCTGATTGACAGGAGGGATAGGACGGCGGGCTGGAGTGATTGGATTCCTCTCGGGTTGAACAGGATATCTGATGTTGGGCTCTACAGGATCGGTGTATCTGTTGTCAGTGTATGGTGGGTATCGTGGATCCGGGTATCGGGGGTCAGGTTGCGGGTTGGGGTTTCTGTTCTCCTGCTCTCTCGTTGGGAAATCAATAGGCTGGTGTGGTGGAGAAATCTGCTCTGCGCCATTGTTAGCCGTGTGGTCCTGGGAATAGTGAACAACAGGGGGTGGCTGGACTGCTGCCACTTCATTGTCCTGGAGGAAAAAACAACAAGCTTTACTCAAACCTTCTGGATTTGATATGCACACCATCCACTAATACCAATTTCATTAGATTAAATGGTGGGTGCTTATTTGAGTGTTAACATTAAAGCTGTATGCACTCTGCTTACCAGCTCTCCATAAAGAGGTTTATAATCCCCAAGCTGTAAATGAAAGAAATAAAGTTAAAATTTAAATAGACATGTAAAAAAACCTGAATGAAAATCATCTTTTTGTAAGCTGTTTGGACAGAACTGTGAAGATTTAGTGTGTCAACTTTCATACTGGAGTGAAATAAACCCAACAAGTTAAAATAGGACCCAAATCCAAGTGATATTGAGGCCAATTATACAGTTAGATTTTTATCACATGCTCATGAAATGTGTTCATTTAATATCAAGTTATTAAATTGATATCATAAATGAAATGCATTTATAGCATTTTTAAGGATGGACATTTAAAGCACGTACCATCACTTGTCTAACACCGTCCCGAACTCTGAGGTAGAGATCGTTTCTGTCCAGAATGTAAATCAGAGTCCCTTCTGTCTGTCTGCGTGCTGTAGCAATCATTATGTCATGAGACCTCAGGACAGTCACCTGATGATACATTTAAAAGCAGAAGTATGATTAAAGCATGAAGCATTAGTGGTTTAATCAGATCCGATCCATTAGTCTTTTCTTCAATGAAAGTCTCGCTCACCCCTGATCCAGTGCCAGGAATTCCAGGTGGGCCAGGAGGACCTGGAGGTCCAGGAATACTGAGTGCTGTAATAAATCAAATACCATGTGAATGATTATTTTCTTATATGATACCATGTGAATGATTATTTTCCTTGAGAACACTTAAATGTGGTGTATATTATTAGCGAAAAATATATCTACAGTATACACTACCTGACAAAAGTCTTGTCACGTATCCAAGTTTTATAAACATCAAATAATAACTTGATTTCTAGTTGATCATTTGGTATCAGAAGTGGCTTATATGAAAAGGCAAAGCCTTCTAGATCATGCCTATTTTACCAAAATAAAACATGATTATGCCCTCATTTTTATTTTGTAATTAGGACAGGAAGGTCTGACTTTGCTTAGACAAAAGTCTTGTAACTTAACAGAAACAATGTGCAGTATAGAATGTTAAGTCATGGTGCAGTAAGAAATTATTAATATTGTGTATGACTCCCATGAGCTTGGATAAATGCATCCATACATCTCTACAATGACTCAAATAACAAAGAAAGCCTTCTTGTAGGATTCCCAGAGTTCATCAAGATTCTTTGGATTCATCTTCAATGTCTCCTCCTCCATCTTACCCAGACATGCTCAATAATGTTCATCTTTGGTGACTGGGCTGGCCAATCCTAGAGTACCTTGGCCTTCTTTGCTTTCAGTAACTTTGATGTGGAGGCTGAAGTATGAGAAGGAGCGCTATCCTGCTGAAGAATTTACCCTCTCCTGTGGTTTGTAATGTAATGGGCAGCACAAATGTCTTGATACCTCAGGCTGTTGATTTTACCATTCACTCTCTCACAGGCCCTCTCACAGGCCCCCCTGTACTGAATGCAACCCCAAATCATGATTTTTCCTTCACCAAACTTGACTGATTTCTTGAGAATTTTGGGTCCATGCTGGTTCCAATAGGTCTTCTGCAGTATTTGTGATGATTAGGATGCAGTTTAACAGATGATTCATAGGAAAAATCTACCTTTTGCCACTTTTGTAAATGATCAACAAGATGTCAAGTTATTACTGTATTTGTTGCTTTTACAAATGGGATCTATGACAAGACTTTTGTCAGGTAGTGTATCTCAATCCATTTTTTGTTTTTTTTTTTGTTTTTATAATTTTACAAGCTGATTTATAGATTTATTAAATATTGATTTATAGAAATCAACATCTTAGTTCACAGAATCATACCTGGTATATTTATATTTATGAAACTTTTCCTGGACTCGTTTTCTCAATGATATTTAACTGACACTAAAAATGCCAGTAGGTGAAAAATCTGTTGTAATATGTAATATATTCATTTAAATGACATAAATGTTTAAAACAGTTAATACAATAGAGTAGGTGAAAAACTGTATCTGCATTTAAATTGTAGATAAAAAGTGGCAGGATAACAGTTCTAGATACATTGATGCTACACATTTTCATCCTATAAAGAATGTTAGTGGTTGCAAAGTAATTAATTATGCAAAATAAGTACCTACTCAAGAGCTTATGTGAGTTCAGATACATCCATTACCTTTGTGAATAAATTATTGAACCATTGGCTGATTCAGTTTGCTTAAAAAGGTTAATTTTGGAATGAAAAATCACAATGTTGCTCTGAGACACAAAATTGTTCTGCTTCTGCTTATTTTCAATTGCGTGAAAATTTTCAATATTTGTTTTTGCAAACTGAGTAACATACAGTACTCGATTATGTCAGCACACATATCATTACTACAACAATTACAATATTATTGTAGATAAGAAACATTGCAAAATGCTTATATTTCTTTCTTACGTGGCCTATAGGGTCCTGGCAGTGATGGGGACCCTGGTGGACCAGGTGGTCCAGGAGGTCCTGGATTACCTGGTCGACCATCATAACCAACCCCGGGTGTTCCTGGTGGGCCCTGGGGTCCAGGTGGGCCTCTGATTGAGTCTCCTTTAGGTCCCTAGAAATGACAACTTTGATGAGACCACTCAAATCAAAACAAAAACTACACAATTCAGACATCGTAGATATCTCATAAAGGTCTCATAAATATCCTCACAGCAGGTCCTGGGTTCCCTGGTGGTCCTTGTACAGCTCCAAAACGAGGGTCATAAAATCCACCTCCTGGTTCTCCTTTCTCTCCTTTAAGACCAGACTCTCCCCGCTCACCCTTCATCTCATTCTGAGAAAACAGTTGTTGAAATATTAAAAAATAACCAAACAATTAGGTTATTTTAAATAATGTTTGCATTTAATGGTTCACATACCTTGAGTGAATATATATCAAAGTTTGTGGAAAAACCTGTTATAAAAAATAGTGAAGATTGCATTAATGCATTAAGAACCCTGAAAACGTTCACAATGATTTGAAAATGTTGTCAAGCTAGTAAGTCAGGGTGCTTTATCAAGAGAGTCTGAAAGATTTACAGACTCCAGGACAGTCTTGCTACTCCCGCCTGCCAACGGCCCTGAATGTCTAAAAACAGCAACAGTGGTAAATTTTACCTGGCGATCCGGGAATGCCAGGAGCTCCTTGGTCTCCTTTCTCTCCTTTCGTAGCTTAATAATAATAAAAAAAGGTATTGTTTAAATTTCATAGAGATATAGGTGATCTGAGACGTTAAAACTTGAGTTATTTATTAAAATAAAATGCTGTTCTCAATCCGTTTTTACAGTAACCTTGAGAATTTTTACCTGAAACAACGCATTCAATGCGAGAATGAGAGCTTGATTTAATACATTGAGAAATATTTATTAAAGTTATTTTATCACCAACATTGTTTCAGAAATGGAGCAATTTCTAGAAATTACAAAAGTATTTTAAAAAAGTAAATAAAGATATTTAGATTTGTATCAAATATATTTCTTCTCGTTAACAAAAAAGACTGTAACAACCTACCTGGATAGAGCCTTGCATAATCTTCATATCTCTGAAATGGGAAAAAAATGAGGTTGCAAATTATTGCTGGTGCAATCATGATCACTTCAGTTTAACACAGCCAGCATATTGAGCTCATTTTCCAGCATTTCATGCATGAATTACAGCTTATATGACACAAAAATCACTTACGCCAAATCTGTCCAAGGGCACAGCGGGTCCGGGGGGACCAGGGGGTCCTGGGGGACCAGGGGGACCCTTGAAAAGCCACAAGATAACATATGAGGGCAAGCCATCTATATAACAAGCACTGATTGAACGAACTGCATTAATTTTCATATTCAAGAGGAGGTGGTGGACTTACCGGGTAACCATATCCAGAGCCTGAACTTGGCTCTCCCTTCTCTCCTTTATATCCGTTCACACCTGGACGACCCTACAGTCATAAAATCAGGTTGTTAAGTAAAATCGAATTACATACTCACTTAAATATGATGCCATACAATAGTTGTAGGTTAATGAAAGTTGTTTTGTGAAAGACTTACAGGTCTGCCTGGCATTCCGAATTCACCTTTTGCACCAGGAGGTCCTGCTGGACCCTGAAAAAAATGAGATCAAACTTAGATGTTAGCGGATGCATCTAAAATAGTTCTTTATTTAAATCTGAATAATAAAAATAAATAAAAATAGAAACATACAGGAGGTCCGACTGGTCCAGAAATACCTCTCTCACCCTACAGAAAGTAAAATAAAAAGAACATCAAATTTAGCTAAATAAAAAAGTACATTGATATAATATTTACCTACTTATTATTGCTAGTGAAGTTATGACAACAATAGAGACAAAAAAGGACTAATCTGTATTATTTAGAGACCAAAAACAAGTCTTTTGAATGAATAAACCAACCTTCTGTCCTGTCAATCCACCAAGGTAAAGTGGATTTCCATCAGGTCCAAGAATAAGTCCAGGTTCTCCTTTCTCCCCCTGTAAACAAGTTTGTTTGTTTTTTTCAGAGCAGAGGTTTATAACATCTCATGTTAAGCTTTGTTTGTTGGTTTCGGCATACAAACCTTAATGTCATAGCCTGGAAGACCAGGCTCACCTCTGTCACCCTTTGGTCCCATTGGGCCCTGATGAAATAAAAAGCAAGAGTATAAGACTGATTCTAAAATACAACATTCTGACTTTATATAGTATTTTTTATTGGATAAGCTGTTTTAAAATACCTATAAATGCCCTCTTGACCAAAGATATGGATCAAATTAGGTTTGACTAGATTTATCTGAATTTGCAGGTATGGGTTTTAATAAAAAACAAAATAAACAGTTCTAAGAAAATTTAAATAAAATACTGTCATTTGCAGAATATATGTGACTGAAAATTTGTGATATTCCAACAAACATTTATTTATTAAAATCAAAAAATTATATAGCTGTGCAAACTATAAATATTTGAACAGTCTAAGACACTATCTGTCATTTTGTAAACTTTTTAATGGACAATGTGCAAAAAACAGTTTTCCCATGTTTAATGTCACTGCACTTGAAGAGTTCAGGTGCAAAAAGCTCTAAATGCCATCTGAAAATGTCCTCTGCAATCAGCATTTTTGGGAAGCTCCTGTGTGCATGTTCAGTAAATCCAGAAATGCGTTCTTTACATTGCCTTTAAAGTGAAATAACAAAAATATTAGAGGCTAAGGAAAAATGGTCATTCTAGGAGAAATTTTCAGATGGCACTTTTTTTTCTGCATCTGAACTGTTCCCTTATTAAAGACTTCCAGAATACATAAATGACTAAAGTGTATTGATCAAGAAAAAAAGGAGGACCAAATAAAATGAGTACTAACTGGGAATCCTGCTTGGCCAGGAACACCAGAACCACCCTAAAAACCACACAAGTAACACACAGATATTGGAACATTTAGAGAAATGTGTCTGCATTTAAATGCTCACACGTCAATTTGTGGTCTCCCAATACACAGACTGATAGAAGCAGGACTATCATACCTGAGCCCCCGTTCCTCCAACTTCATCATACTGTACAGAAAAAAATACAGTTAATAAAAGAACCATTCTCCAAAAAAATAAATAAAAAAACAGAACAAATTTAAAGACTTACATGTTCAGAGTAGCGATAAATAATCTGTCCAGGTGGTCCAGGAGGGCCTGGTTGGCCTGGATGACCATGTCCATCTCGACCAGGTTCACCCTAAAAAGAAAATCACATTTCATCAAATAAGCCACATACAATTTAAAAGTCCCAGATACTACATCGATCCAATTTAGAATGAATGTAACCTCACCCTGTCGCCTCGCTCTCCTTTGTCGCCCTTTGGTCCCTATAGGCAAATGCAAGACACTGATATCAGCCTCAAGTACTGAACAGCACAGTGGATGATGAGCAAATTAGCACCTAAATGTATTATCAAAATGAAACACACCTGTGGTCCAGGGAAGCCATCTGCACCAGGAAGACCATCATTTCCCTGAGCTCCTAAACTGCCTTTCTCACCAGGAAGCCCTGGGAATCCAGGCTGACCCTGTGGAACAATATAAAAATAAATGAAGGTGTGAACTGAAATGGTATCTTTGGGATTGTTTGCTCAATATATTAACATAAAAACCTGAAAATTCTTCAATTTGGTATTGGAAGGGAGTGGTCACTTTTTTCTTGAAACTCTTGGTGATGTAAGTGACATCAGATTGTAGTTTTAGATGTTCTAACCAAAAGACCCAGCTAACATCTGCTGTTCAGCTGTAATTATGAGATTTTTTTGGAAACTCAAACCATCATTGTAACAGTGCATTGGGACAAAATGGACATGAGTGCTCATCCAGACTGATTCATAACTCATATGATTATATCAATTATTGCCCCAATGGTGGAAATGGGCATTTTCAGCGTTTTAGCTATTTTCTTATAGTCACTTCCCAATTTTGTGAATCTTGACAACCTTTTGCTGCAAATCACAGCTCTATTCTTTGGTTTTACACATTGTAGTGACTGACTGAGTGAGTTTGGCCCTCTGTTTCATTGTATGTACAGTCCTATGAATCAGGAGTTCATGGTTGAAAGCTTTCCTGTTCCTAGTCACCCAGGTGTACTAAAATTGTCAAATATATATGGGAATATGCTATTTGTAGATTGATAAGCCTATGCTGTTCTTTGCAATTATTTGTTCTCAATGAGAGCAGAGATTTTTGGTTAATATTTTGAGCAACTCTTGCTCATATTTATCAATGGTGCCAACTTTAGAGGGTGCTATGCTGTAAATCTTATTTGTGTAAGTCTTACCTGTGGCCCTGGGACACCAGGTGGCCCCTGAAATTAAATAAGATTGAAATGAAGTGAATGATGATCCAAAAATATTAATAAAAGAAACAAGGTAACACTTTATTTTGATGGTCCATTTGAGTATTAGTAGACTCTCTGTTTAATATCTGTTGATACTGCTCTTTCAACAGACATTTAACTGACTATAAGAAACTTTGTAAGTACAAAATACACTAACCCAAACCCCAACCTACTGTAACATTCTACTCACAATCTAAGGAGAATTAATTGGCATAAAGATGCAATGTTACTTAAATTCAACAAACCATCAAAATAAAGTGCGACAATGAAAAAGAAAAAGAAAAAGAAAAGAAAAACAAACCGGGATTCCAACTGGTCCTCTTACTCCAGGTACTGAACTGAAGTGAACACCAGAACCTTCCATGTCATCCTGAACACACACAAAGAAGACAACATTTCATAGATAACTATAATTTTCATCCTATACCACTGGAAAACATACAAGATGACTGATGAATACTTACAAAACCAACATTAAAGCTTGGTCCAGGAGGACCAGGTGGTCCTGGAAGTCCAATAGGTCCAATTGGTCCTGGAAGACCAGCAGGCCCACCAATCCCAGTGGTGCCAGGGGGACCAGAAGAACCTTTGGCACCCTTTAAATACAAGGAGAATGATGAATAAATGAATGAGGCAACTTTTAAATCAATGCCAATAAGGCCTGAGGAACTAGTTTGGTCACTGAAAGTAATTAAGTTAGTTTGTAGGTGGTTATGGAGTTTGTTGCGACTGGTAAACACCTTTGAGCTATTGTGGCGATTAACGTAAGTGATATGAAAAATTATCATCGGGATTTTAATTTTTAGTTATTGATGCTCAGATATTTCAATCTTTCCTCCCCAAAGTTAAGAACAAATAAGAATTTAACTCTGATCTATTGAGGTCTTTAGTTTGTAGCAAAGCATTAACTTGATAATAATATATTTACTAAACATATGAACAAAGCAATGGCAAAAAAAACTCCAGTGTATTGCATACACATATTAATGACGTTAGATTTTAGCATTAGAGCTTTGAAGTAGAACTTGTGTGAAAAAGTTGGATCAGCAGACTCCCGAACTGCTACCTGCCACCTAGCAACTGGTGTTAGTAGGAGAGAAGATCATAAGGATTGCAGGGAATGTAGGAGTTTTGCTACAGAGACAGAAACATGTAAGAAACCTGAGTGGGTTTGACTGTTTCAAAAAAGATGTTTTCTGAAACAGCGTTCAATACAACTCTGTGTCCTAACTATAAATCAATATCATTCTTTTATCTGTCTTCAAATGTCTTCTTATTTATGAACATCTGCTCTCCAGTTTTACCTCCACTACTGTAAATGCTGTGTTTGGGAGCAACATAAACAGTTTTTTTTATACTGACTAAAATTACAGCAAATTTAATAAAATTACAATTCAATAATACAGTAATAATTTTTTAATTCTGTATTTTATTTGATTTCCAATCTGTTATACTGTTAATGAATATTAGTCCTAATGTTGTTTTTTCTTCACAATATACCTTTGCTTTTTATTTAAGTTTAATTGTACTTTAAGTTCAGATTTTTAGTTTGTCTTTGTTATTTAATTGTTTTTCGTTTTCATAGGTCTTTATGATTTTTGTTTATTTTAATTTCAGTTTTAGTTATTTTAGTACATCACAAACAAAACAAATCACAATGTATATACACTCACCGGTCACTTTATTAGGTACACCTGTCCGACCTGTCCGAATTTCTAATCAGCCAATCAGATGGCAGTAACTCAATACATTAAGGCATGTAGACATGGTCCAGACAATCTGCTGCAGTTCAAACCGACCATCAGAAAGGGGAATTAACATGACTTTGAACGTGGCATGGTTGTTGGTGCCAGACGGAGTGGTCTGAGTATTTCAGAAACTTTCATGGGACTTTCATGCACAACCATCTCTAGGATTTACAGAGAATGGTCAGAGGTCAGAGGAGAATGGCGAGAGTGGTTTGAGCTGATATAAAGGCAACAGTAACTCAAATAACAACTCATTACAACAGAGGTATGCAGAAGAGCATCTCTGAACACACGACACGTCCAACCTTGTGGCGGATGGGCTACAGCAGCAGAAGACCACACTAAGAACAGGAAACTGAGGCTACAATTTGCACAGGCTCAGCAAAATTGAACAACAGAAGATTTAAAAACGTTGCCTGGTCTGATGATTCTTGATTTCTGCAGCAACATTCAGATGGGTAGGGTAAGACTCTGGCGTCAACAACATGAAAGCATGGATCCATCCTGCCTTGTATCACCGGTTCAGGCTGATAAAAATGGTGTAATGGTGCTGGGGATATTTTCTTGGCACACTTTGGGCCCATTAGTATCAATTGAGCATCGTTTCAATGCCACAGCCTAACTGAGTATTGTTGCTGACCATGTCCATCCCTTTATGACCACAGTCTACCCATTTCTGATGGCTACAGCCATCAGGATAACGCACCATGTCATAAAGCGTGAATCATCTCAGACTGGTTTCGTGAACATGACAATGAGTTTCCTGTACTCAAATGGCCTAAACAGTCAGAAGATTTCAATCCAATAGAGCACTTTTGGGATGTGGTGGAACGGGAGATTCACATCATGGATGTGCAGCCGACAAATCTGCAGCAACTGTGCGATGCTATCATGGGACAAATATCTCTGAGGAATATTTCCAGCACCTTGTTGAATCTATGCTATGAAGTATTAAGTCAGTTCTGAAGGCAAAAGGGAGTCCAACCCAGTACTAGTAAGGTGATCCTAATAAAGTGGCCGGCGAATATCTATCTATCTATCTATCTATCTATCTATCTATCTATCTATCTATCTATCTATCTATCTATCTATCTATCTATCTATCTATCTATCTATCTATCTATCTATCTATCTATCTATCTATATATATATATATATATATATATATATATATATATATAAGTCTGTGTTGAACAGAGTTAAAAAATGTGTATATAAAAGTAAGAAAATGTAGCTAAAAAATGTATGGCCTGGTTAAAAATGTGATTTTAATCTCATTAAAATCTATTCCTTTCATTACACTGACTAAAAAAGTAATGGAAGACAGGATGTTTTTAGGACTGTACTTCCGACAAAATTATATCAATAATCCACATAACTTAAACTATAACATCATAATAGTAGTTAATTAAACATCATATATAATTAGTTAAACATAAAACAGTGATGACTATTTTTAAAAACAAACTACTTGTCTCTCAATTTTGCTGGTTCATAATTCTCAGTCATACAGAAAACCCCAGCGAGTTCAACATATGTGATATGCAGTAGAATATATGCAAACTATGCTCTTTTATACAAAACCCTTGAAAGATTTGAGCGAACTGACCTTCTCTCCCACCGGTCCAGGAAGGCCCAGCTCACCGGCATCACCCTGCGGAGCACAAAATCAGTCCAGCGTCTAAAGATAGCTACCATTACAGGGATCTCAACAGAACTGAATTATGCAAGTCCAAATCCATTAAACCACCAGCACTGCTATCTATATATAGACAGGTTTCCATATTTATATATTTTATTTTACCAATGAATTGCCATGACTTTTGCATGACCCTTTCCAGTCATTCCTGATTAGGATGTTTTTGAAATCATGTCTGGCTGGATTTACATTTGTATGTCTAACAGTAATAAGAGGGTCATTCCAGTGTCCTCTGTGTTATTGCCTACTCACTGCGTCCAGCCATAAATATTTAGAATTTTACAGATAGCCCTGATGTCAAGTGAATTAATGGATTTCAGATTTATGCTTACAAATGTCTCCAATAAGACTAATAAACACATTGATGCCCTCCTGCTTGCTTAAGAGCATGTTTACTCCACACAAGCGCACATAATAACAGCAACATTTAGATGATAGAATGTATTACAGCAATTTTATCGGACTTCAAAGACTATCAAAATATTAAAGTGCCCCTGGTATGCTTTTTCCAAGGTTCATAATTTTATTTTGGAGGACGTCTACAGTAGGTTTCCATTCATGCGAGGTCAAAAAGAGTTTAATATTCTCATAATGCACACTGCAGCAGCATCTCTTTTCTCAATTTGTCTGAAATGGCTAATTCAAGAATACAGTTTCTCTAAACTCCTCCTTTCCAAAAGTCTGCTCTGTTATGATTTGTCCAGTGTCTAGAGTTTGACAAGTCAGAAGCTAAACATTCATTACAACATCTAAATTTTAATATTCATTTTTTTTATTTTCATGAGAGGTCACCACAGCGGAACAAAACACAAACTTATATAGCATATGTTTTATGTAGCGGATGCCCATCCAGCCGCAACCCATTAGTGTGAAACACCCATGCTTCTCGCATTCACACACTACAGCCAACTTAGTTTTTTTTTACCCATTTCACGTAAAGTATAGTGAATGTCTTGTACTGAAGAAGAGAACCAGAGCACCCAGAGGAAACCCACGCCAACACGAGGAGAGCATGCAAGCTCCACACAGAAACGCCAACTTGTCTGACAAGAATTCGAACCAGTGACCTTCTTGCTGTGAGGCGACAGTGCTAACCACTAAGCAACCCTTTCGCCCTTAAATATGAATTTATTAAACATTAATATATGTATATATCATAAATGTATTTAATTCAGCTCTGATTAATTATGGAGGCGGATAGAATTTCTTTTATTATGGAAGTCTGAGTTGTCTGGAAGTATCTTCATACCTTCTCTCCTTTTGGACCAGGTAAGCCTGGTTTTCCATCAGCACCTGGTACACCCGAAAGTCCCTATTAAAAAATAAAAATAAAAAAAAGTAATATTTTAATTTACTTTACTCATTTATAAAGCAAAAGTAAACACAGCAATAGCTGACTATTGTACTGTACAGCAAGACAGAAGGCAAAAGAATAAAAATAATGAGTTAAATAACATTTATAATGAGTTAATAAAGAGCAAGAAGATGCAACTGTAACTTGCTGATTTGAAATCATTTACAGAAGATGCAGATCTTCAAATATTTAATTATTAATATTTTATTATTAGACTTTTTAGGCTTTAACAAGACATGAAAATGGAGAAACAATAAGTGAAAAATACAACAATGAAAACAATGCATCAGAGTACACACAAGATCCACAAGGCAATGTCTCTGACCACACTTTTTCCTAGCACAGCACATTTAAACCAGTGTGTCATGTCTCTTCAAACTCACCGGCTGACCTGGCGCCCCATTTTGCCCAGGAGGACCAGGTGGCCCAAAACCACCAGAGCCTGAAGATGCAGAGCCAGGGGGACCAGGGGGACCAGGAGGACCAGGTGGACCAGGCAAACCAGGCACTGCCTATTAACAAATATAAAATTCAACAACAAAAAATAAAATAAAATAAAAACAATCAAGAATTACAAATAACATTAATAAACTTTTTGACATTTTGCACTTTATCATCCAAAGTCACAACTGCCATATTTTTGTGGTATAAATTTATACAACAGGTTTTAAAATACAAGTTTTAGTGTCAATAATAATAAGCAAATTTACAGGATTTACTACATCTTATTTGTAATAATATTTCATACAATTAGTAAGGCATTTTTCAGGTTTTTCTTGTGTTAATAATAATATTCAAATTTACAAAACCTACTACATTTACTACATTTTATTTGTAATGATGTTTCATAAAATTAGGAGTTTTTGTGGGGAGTTTTTTTTTCCCCATTTTTTTTTACGTGTACCTGCAGATTTGAAGAGCATAAGATGCTTATTTTATCAACCCCAAACTCAAAAATCTTAATTCCAAAAAATCAAAATCAAGAAAAAAAATGGTTTAAAATATCTGTGGGACTAGAAAATGCAGATTTGAGTTCTGTGTTAATCCTTAAGGTTAATATAGGGTCAACATGGCATACCCGCACACTGTCCATATCAAATCCAGAGCCCTCCATGTCCACAAACGTCTGTAAAATGAATGTGCATCAAAGTATCAATTTCTTTCAAATTAACAGAGATCACTTAAATAAAAGACTAATAATAAACTCACAGGTCTATCAAAGCCAGAGGAGGGTCCTGGTGGGCCGGGAGGACCAGGCGGCCCACGGGGTCCTGGCTGACTTTCACCTCGATCTCCCTAAAAAAATAAATTAAAAAAAGGCATCAAATTGCAGTATAACTGGTTTTCACAATTCAGATCTTAATAGTTCACAACTCTAATATTATTGATTGATGTGGTCTACTTTGACACCATTAAATACGTACCTTATCTCCTTTGGGTCCAGGATTCCCAGGATTTCCAGGAAAACCAGAAGGTCCAACTTGGCCCTGTTACAATCACATATTTTTAATCAATCTTGTGTATGAAGCATAGGCACAAAGCAACCAAAATCAACAATATATTCAGACTTTTCTTCTATTTTGCAGTAAAACAAACCCCAAAACACACAATTTCAGAAGAATAATCTCATCCAGATATACTGAAAAAGGTTGTTTAGCTAGGTCTTTTTTTATTATAAGGTAGCTTTATGAAACACATTACTTACAGCTTTTCCATCTTCACCAGGGTCACCCTATAAAGGAGAGGATAGAATATTAGTTTTGTTGAGATATGACCAATGCCCGATGCATTATGCATAGTCTCAAGGACAGAAACACAATGTGCCTTTGTGTTTGCAGTGATGCATATCTTAAACCTGTATTAACATCATTCTCTGCTTGTGATGGGAAACACCATAGGGATCTATTACCACCCAAACACATCAAGGCAAATGCAAGACCACTTATGACACATAAGGCTTGAAAATGGTATAAGGCTGTCCCTTTTAAATGTAAATACACTGGATAATAGAAAACAAAGAAGCCAGCAACTGTGTCATTCCTTTTTGCTCGGTCTACTCACCGGCTCCCCTTCAGGTCCAGGGGGACCAGGGGGTCCTTGGGGTCCAGGTGGTCCTCTTGGTCCTGTGACTTTCTGCACAACTGACCCATCGCCCCGCACCTCTACCTCTGCACTGGGCCCTTGGGGACCCGGAGGTCCTGGAGGTCCAGGGGGGCCACGGTCACCCTTAGATCCAGGATAACCAAAACCAGAAGTGCCCTGAAACCGAAAGGTAACACAGATTTGAACAAATACAATAAAAATCAAATTTTAATATTTATTATAGTTTTATAGGAACAGAACTACAAATCTACACTGCAGTTCATCCACACAAACATTATGTAATATTTATTGTATGCCTTTAAAAAATTCTAGCTGATGAATTCTATTTTTAATATATCAGTATGTGGATCATGCATGTATACGTGTAAATATAATACATGGAACTGATTGTTTTGCAGGTGTAGTCACTTACATAGTATCTAGCTGATTAATGTAGTATTATTATAGATACTATTATTACATAGTATCTAATATATATACAGGTATATTTATATATGTAGAGATACATACATATATATATATATATATATATATATATATATATATGTGTGTGTGTGTGTGTGTGTGTGTGTGTGTGTGTGTGTGTGTGCGTGTGTGTGTGTGTGTGTGTGTGTGTATATTAGGGGTGTCAAAGTTAAAAGTTTCTCTGATGCACCTTGATGTAGATGCGAACAATTTGTTATCGGTTTAGTAATAATCATCGGTTATTATGTGCTGATGTCATTTATCAGATATGTGTTATATGGCGTTCCATTCTATGTGTTATATGGCGTTCCATTCTATGACCATTCTATGGTGAGGGAGGAGACCGCAAGTAATTAAAATGCTATAACTATTAAAAAAGCAGATAACTGTGCACAATTTACTGCTTGTGAGTTTGCTGGACAGTCTTTCACTGACAGGGAAATACATTTGAACACAGCAAGGAGATAATGAAAGCTGTGAACTCTAACTCTCTCTCTCACTTACTCTATGTGGCTGCTTTTGACCTGCTAGTGTGTTAGTGAGGTAACATTTTATCTTCTATCTTAGCTCTTACAATAATATTGTTCCTTGTGGTAAGTACGAGCTTGCAGAGAAAGTTTTCTCCACACTGTAGCTGATCAGTGCGGCCGTTTAGCATCAGTGTATTTGTCACTGTTTGCTGAACAGCGCCAGAGTCGCGCTGACCGCTAGAGCCAATCGCAACCTTTTCTGCTGAGCGCGTGATCAATCAAAGGTGTTTAAGTACTTGCTCAACAACACTCTAAAAGCTAGACAGATTTGATGGATTAAAAAAAGTGTTTTCTTTGAGCAGGTAAAATTAAAGGTACAGTACTGCTTCTGTAAAAGAACAAATTTAAATATTTCCCAAATGATGTTTAACAGAGCAAGGGAAATTTCAGTATGTCTGATAATATTTATTCTTCTGGAGAAAGTCTGATTTGTTTTATTTCGGCTAGAATAAAAGCAGTTTTTAATTTTTTTAAACACTATTTTGACAAAACTATTAGCCCTTTTAAGCTAATTTTTTCCTGGATTGTCTACAGAACAAACTATCGTTATACAATAACTTGCCTAATTACCCTAACCTGCCTAGTTAACCTAATTAACCTAGTTAAGCCTTTAAATGTCACTTTAAGCTGTATAGAAGTGTCTTGAAAAATATCTAGTAAAATATTATTTACTGTCATCATGACAAAGATAAAATTAATTCATTGTTAAAAATGAGTTAATAAAACTATTATGTTAATAAATGTGCTAAATGTTTTAATATAATAATTATTGTGTTGCTACTGTAAGTAATCGTCAGTGTACCACGATATTGAATGGAACCGAGGACTCTCTACAGGCATAAAGTATTATACTATGAAAACCAGTAAACCCGTCTGTGGCAAATTTTGAATATCAATGGTATGATTGAGTATGACTTTTCAAGTGTTTTGAATTACAAATACACAAAGCATGTCCCCATAAACAACCTTAATAGAGTATAACAAGGTCAAGACCATGTCTTTAGGAAATGTCTGCTCCTTGTAAAACACATAAACAAGTAAACACACACAGTATATATGTTAAGGTATAACTGTAGGTAAAATTGTAATGAGGTATAATTGCCCATTATGCAATTTTGTATTTTGCCAAAAAAGGATGACAAGTGACAAAATAAATGACAAATGTAACTTCTGCCACAAACAATGCTTTAATCCACTCCTAACAGGTGCATTATATGTTGCACTGTCACAGTTATGTCTAGGTATAGAAGAATCACAACAAACCTTCATTCCTTTCTCTCCTGGGACGCCCTGTGAAAACACACAGACAAAAATGATTGACCTGTCTGCTGCTCGCACCAATATAACAGATGGCTGAACATTCAACTCCCCATCACTGACTTCACACATTACTGAGGATTTTGAAGGACGTACTGTAAAACTTCAATGTGATAAACTGACTTCAAGAAGAGCCCTGTTTCTACAATTGTCACTAAACAACAATTTCACTGAAATATGTATTTTTTTCTTATTAGCAATGCCTGCATTAGTGTTTTTTATAAAAGCTGACTGACAGACAGACAGACAGAGAGACAGACAGACAGACAGACAGACAGATTAGATAGATTATACTTTTTTTTTGGGTGGACTATCCCTTTTAAAGTCAATGTACTATAATGGACAGACTATCATGTCTTATTAGTTTATACTGTAGATGTTCAGAATGGTTGGTAAGATTTGCAGTGCTCAACACACCTTGTCTCCTTTTGATCCTCCACCAGACACTGATCCAGACCCCACATCACCCTTTGGCCCAGCAAGACCCCTGTCACCTTTAGCACCCTTCTCCCCTCTGTCACCCTTCTCTCCTCTTGCAACTGGGAAAGAGAAATAAGGCGTGGACATTTAAAATTGGCAGATCATTTAAAAATCAAACAGGATTTATAAAACACCTGGCTCATATTTTACACCAAACTAAAACAAATGATATTTTTCATAAAGAAAAAAAGCATATTTATAGAACATTATGATTTTTTGTAACAAAATTGCAACAGTTTTGAGTCAATTATTAAAAAGCAAAACAAATTATATTCACATTCTTACAATACTACATAGGCGCATCTCAATAAATTAGAATATCATCAAAGGATATATTTCAGTAATTCTATTACTGTATATCAATTCATTACACAAATAATGATATATTTCATTTATTTATTTATTTTAATGTTGATGATTATGGCACACAAATTTTTTTTTTCTGAATTTTGTATCTCAAATTTTGTAATATTATTTAAGACTAAGTAAAAAATAAGGATTTTTAACACAAAAATGTGGGACAAGTAAAAAGTATGAACATGTACAGCACTCAGCATGATTTATTTAAAATGTTATATTTTTTCTGAGATCCTGAATTTTGTCTTGTCATTAGCTTTAAGCCGTAATCTTCAAAATGAAAGTAAATAAATACATCAAAATGAAATCAATCAGTCTGATTAATGAATCTACACTACCTGACAAAACCCTTGAGATCGATCCCAGTTTTAAGAGAAACCAATAATCACTTGACTTCTAGTTTATCATTTGGAAAAGTGACAGAAGGTAGACGGTCTGTTGAGCTGCATCTCAGTTATCATAAATACTGCAGAAGACCTATTGGAATCCGCATGAACCAAAGATTTTAACAGAAATCAGTCAATTTCGGTTAAGGAAAAATCATGATTTGGGATTACATTCAGTATGGGGGCATATGAGAGACTTGCAGAGTGGATGGCAACATCAATAGCCTGAGGTATCAAGACATTTGTGCTGTCCATTACATTACAAACCACAGGAGAGGGCAAATTCTTCAGCAGAATAGCGCTCCTTCTCATACTTTAGCCTCCACATCGAAGTTCCTGAAAGCAAAGAATCTCAAGGTGCTCCAGGATTGGCCAGCCCAGTCACTAGAAATGAACATTATTGAGCTTGTCTAGGGTAAGATGAAAGAGGAGGCATTGAAGATAAATTCATGGATGCAGTCCTCTAAGCTCATTGGAGTCAAACACAATATTAATTCTTTATCCACTGCACCATGCCTTTATATTATTTACTGTACATCATTTTTCTTAAGTGACAAGAGTTTTTTCTTAGCAAAGTCAGACCTTACTGTCTTAATTAAATAATTAAAAATCAAGGCATGATTATATTTTATTTTGGTGAAATAAGCGTAATCTAGAGGCCTTTGCCTTTCATATAAGCCACTTCTGATACCAAATGATCAATTAGAAGTCAAATTAGTATTTGCTGTTCCTAAAACTTAAATAGATGACAAGACTTTTGGTATATAAATGATAATGTATGTTAATCAGTTTTTGAATTAAACTACTGAAATTAATCAACATTTAAATGATATTCTGATTCTAACTTATTGAGCTGCTCCTCACACTAAAATAACGTTCTAATTCTCTGCTTAAATAATTAAATAACATGACAATATTCAAAGAAGACAGGCCAAACTCTGCATATTCATGAAAGAATATGCCTACCAGCAAAAGCTTCTATATGAAGTCTGTTTGAATAAAACGACAAAAATACAAGCAATAAATAACAAACATATATATGTGCGATAAACAGCATACATATGCAGCGGCTCTAATGTTTGCTCCCAGTCTGCTGCACACCATCTCTGACATCACTACACATCCGCAGCATTCTGCCAGCATTTCATGCAAAGCGTTGGGTAGAAATTCTGCCGAGAATTTCTATCCAAAATTCCACGTCCAATAGGGAGATTTTCAGCTCCTCACCAGTGACCCACCTGAATACCGAATGCCATCATCAGCCGAGCTTGACGTTCTTAGAGAGTTTGAGTCATCAATAACATCGACTAAGTCAAGAGAACCTCCATATGAGCCTGAAGTTTGCTGTGAGCCACCATACGAGCCCGCTGACTGCTGAGAGCCTCCGTGTGAGCCAGAGGTTTGCCGGGAATCACCATAAGAGACTAACGTTTGCCGGGAATCCACATATGAACCAGATGCTTTTCGAGAATCTCCGTAGGAGCCAGAAGTTTGCCGAGAGGAATCAACTGATCCTAATATTCATTCAGATTGACCAATTCAGCTTGTTTTGAATAAAGATCACACTTGAGAACAAGTTTTAAAATAGCAGAAAGGAATATAGACCTACAGAACCATTCATTATGACCCACCAAATTAGTGAAAACAACATCAGAATATCTGAATCTATCTATGTATCTATGTGTGTATCTATCTGTCTGTCTGTCTATTTTTTAAATATAGAATAATATATCTTTTACAATTTGTGATACTGTAATATCAATTGTGATCATTTACTTATTTATTTATGATTATGTACTTATTTAATCTCTTAATTTTAACTTAATATCTTAAACAAACTTGTAAAATTATGAAGAATGGTTTTATATTTTGATTTAATCAAACTCAAATCTAATCCAAAATTGTAACTGTATATCTCAAAATAACATCTTTATTTCAAAATTATACATTTTAACCAAGGAGACATCAAAATAAAAACTCTTTAGTCCAGCCCACCCCTCCTATTATTATTTATTATTATTATTTTAATACGTATAATTTCTTTTTTCTTTCTTTTTTTCATTGTAATTGCTTAAAGTTCCCTGTTTGGGCTTCTACTAACTTTATTGCATTGTCATAAACCTCTTTCAAATATCTTAATCTTACTGTCTATTACTATTCTTTTAATTATTTATTTCGAGCTGGCCTAATAATACATATACTTAACCTTCAAAACATGGATGGTTTATTGCCTTTTTTGAAAATTGTTTTATGTGTATGTATAATTAGTTTTAGTATGTCTCTGTCTTTATTTTTTAGTTTTTTCTTTCTTATTTTTAATATTATTGTTGTTGTTGGCATTAGTATTATCATTAATAATAATCTTATTTAACAACCTGTGTTCCTGTATTTTGGCTATTACAAGTATTTTTATGCACACTGCTATATGCTGATCATCTACGTCATATTTTTTGTTCACATATTTCAAAATAAATAAAAAAAATGAAAAACTTTTCATAATTATAAATAACTATAAACATAGCAATAACAACATAATAACAATAACACAATTGTAAGATACGGTGAGCATACAATGTCACACTTACACATAACAATAATGAACATAAAACAAATACTAGCCAAAATCCATCATTACAGAGCCTGAATAACCAACTTAAAAACGTTCACAAGTGATTGTGAAAAGCCTTTGTGTGTTGATTTCCACCAGTAGAGGGAGCCAAATACCACAATAGCCATTCAAACCACTCACATCTGTAAAGTCTGTCTATTCTATCACACCTGAATGAAATGTTTTAATCTGAACTTTCAAATTATAAATAAAATTAGCATTACTAAATCAACACACTACATTTATATTAATCTTGTCTGAAAATATAAGCTGAAATATCTGTTTAACAGCAGCTGAACAAGTTGGAGAATGTGGTCAGCAAGTAATGCTAATATATCTGGTTAAAGAAATAGAAACATGAACATTTACTTACTATTTAATCCCATCCATCTTGAATCTTTATGAGTTTTTTTTCTTCTGCTGAACACCAAAGAAGACTATTCTAAGAAAGCTGAAAACCTGTAACCATCTACTACCATAGTAGGAAAAGCAAATACTGTGGAAGTAAATGTTTGCAGGTTTCCATCTTGTTTTGTGTTCAATAGAAGAAAAACACATGAATGGTGAGTAAAAGATGACAGAAGTTTCATTTTTAGTTATTACCCCCTTCAGCAGATCAATGAATGGTTGCCCCCCAAATGTTTTCTTTCATGAACAATTTCAGCGTATAAAGAACGTTGTAAAAAATGTAAAAGCAGAAGCAGAAAAATGCATTACTTCAAGTTTACAAGCAGAAAAACAGCCACTTAAGTGTTCAACAGAGCAATAAATCCGGCTGATGAGCTGCGCTGTCAGACAGGCTGATATTTTCCAGTTCAGACCTGACAGAGAACAGAAAAGCTCACCTGTCTGCTGTATAGGCTCCCTGCTAATCACCGGTGGCCGCTGTATAGGATCCCTGCTAATCACCGGTGGCCGCTGGATTGGCCGAGATGATGGAGGTGTTGGCTGAAAATACATACACATTATTAATATATCATAATTAATCACATCAGACTGTCAGTATATGGTAGATTGAATAATAATTAAAAAACAGTTCTTTGTTAATTTACAAAGGTAACACATTTTGTTTTTTGGACAGCAGGTTATACACAAATTAAAGTAAAAACAGTAAAAAAAAATCCATAAATTAGCGTTTCATTTCAGTATTTTGTGATTCATGTTTTAATTTTCCGTTACTGTTATTTCTGCTTTTGAACTGCATTATTGGACCTTAATCTCAACTTTTGCCTTTGAAAAGCTCAAAAAATTACTTTTATTAACATTTTTTACAGTTTAAAGTGATATATTGTCTGGGTTGGTGTTGTATATTATGCTACAAATACCTTGTACAAAACTGCCAGTAATTTTATTTTACAGACTTATTATTCTGTATATTATTTCTTATATATTATATTATTTCAAACTACAAAAATGTCATTGAGAGTTGGATTTAGAATTGAATTTTCAACATCAAAAGTCGAAAGAGCAGAGATCAAGGTCCCATAATGCAATTCACAACCATAAATAAACAGAAAACACTTGTAAATCACAAAATACGGAAATAAATGATGTCTTGCATGTATCTGTATAACAAAAATAGATGTTACGTTTAGCCTATAATCATAGTAATTGTGAAGCCCGCTTTGTACGCTTGTAATGTTTTGACTGGAACATGAGTGAAGTACACTATAAATCCTACTGTAACCAACATATCAAATCATTTGTACGTTGATTAAGATCTATACCTCATGCAGTTTCTGTACAAAATAATAACAATGAAACAAAATGTGGTGTATCTGACGCATTAGTTTTTGTGACCTGAGTCATTTTTGTGTGTATAACAGGATTTGACAAAAGGAATTATAACAGAAATGCATTTACTGTATGTGGTCAAATTTAAATGGATCCAATCCTTAACTTTCTCAACTGGAAAAAGATTTTTTTTTTTTTTTTTAAAGTCCAAAAGCATTTAATGTATGATGAGAATGTAGTTGGATTGACCCCAACATTTAAATTAAGAAAGCCAAAAATAGCCCAGGTTTGACCATAGCAGGTTCAACTTCAAGACAATTACAAAGTACAACACTTAAATAAATATAGATGTATCCACATTAAATAATCTGCATTTAATATTCTATAAAAAAAAACAAAACAAATATATATATATATATATATATATATATATATATATATATATATATATATATATATATATATATATATATATATATATATATATATATATATATATATATACATATATATATATATTTATATATATATATATAGAGTTGGCATGTAATAATAATAATAATATCTTTTATTTTTATAGGCGCCTTTCAAAGCACTCAAGGACACCTTACAGCAAATCACAAGCACATCATAAAAATACAAGCAGTAAAAATAAAAATCTGCATAATATTAAACCAGCAAATCATTAAAAGCTATCCTAAACAAAAACGTTTTTATCTGAGATTTAAAATTGGAAATAGAGTCCACCTGGCGATTGTACAAAGGCAAGGAATTCCATAACTTTAGTTCCGTACAAGTAAAAGCCCTGTTACCAAATGAGTTCATCTTAAAATTGTGGATGTATAACAGTTCAGCAGAAGATGATCTCAGTGAAAGCGAAGGAATGTACATATGAAGAAGATCAGGGAGATAGTGGCGGGCCAGGTTATGAAGAGCTGTGTATGTTAAGAGGAAGATTTCGTATGGTATACGATAGTGAACAGGGAGCCAGTGCAGGTGAAAGAGAATTGGAGTTATGTGATCAAAAGTATGCGAGCAGGTAACTATCCTAGCCGCTGAATTCTGAATTAACTGTGGTCTATGAAGTTGTTTATCAGGGATGCCAGATAGAAGCGAGTTACAGTAATCAATCCGTGATATAACCAAAGCATGAACAAGCACTTCAGTACTTTGTTGAGATAGTCAAGTGTGAAGTCTTGCAATGTTACACAAATGAAAAAAGGCAGAACGTGAGATATTACTAATTTGAGAACTAAACTAGAGCGTGCCATCCAGTATAACCCCAAGACTTTTCACATGGGTTGAGATATTGACTGGGGAGTCATCAACAAACAGGATAAAAGATTGAGCTTCGGATAAAACAGATTTACAGCCAACCAGAAGGGCTTCAGGTTTACTGGCATTTTACTTTAAGAAATTATTAGTCATCCATATATTAATCTCATGTAAACATTTGGTAAGGTCAGAAGGGGGAATGCAATGCAACTTAAATTCAACAAACAGACCATCAAAATAAAATGTGACCACAATTGGTGTCCTCTATGACTAGATGACATAAGATTAATACAAGAACCAAGCAAAAAAAATGCTTTACCTACTCATAGTTTTTGTCTTGTTTTTAGTCAAATTATCTACTAATTCTTAAATCAAAAAGCATTTTTGCCAGTGGGGTAGGAAAAACAATCTTGTTAATCGCTTTGATATAAAATTATTTGGTCCCACTTTATATAAAGTGTCCTTAACTACTATGTACTTACATCAAAAAATAAATACAATGCACTTACTGTGTTTATAATGTATTTGAGAACACGTTGTGCTTTTGAGTTGGGATAGAGGTTGGGTTATGGACAGGTTTGGTGGCATGGGTAGGTTTAAGGGTGGGTTAAGGTGGTCAACAGTGTATTTACAAATGTAATTACAAAAGTTAATCACAGATGTAATTACATAAATGTATTTAATCAAGCAAAGTACATAGTAAATACATGTATTTACACAATAAGTACATTTTAACAAACTATTAATTCCTGTTTAAGTACATATTAGTTAAGGCCACTTAATATAAAGAGGGACCAATTATTTTTCTTTCCCCATTATTATTCAGTTTGTTTTTAGGAAAAACTCTCTGATTATGACATTATTTCTGAAAACAAGACAATATTCTTTGCTTGTCTAGAAAATGCTTCTTGTTTTAGGAATTGGTACATATTTGAACTATACACAAGACAATAACTCTAGGTAAGAAAGCATTTTTGCAGTGTAAAATCCCACATCAGTCATCCGCCATTCAGACATACTGTACGGTATAGCTTCCAGTTAGCAACACTTCTTAAAGCAAAGCTGCCACAAAGAGCGCCTGACCTTGCACTTTATAAAGCACATGCTGCTGAAATACCAGACATCGGCTTCTAGAACACCCTGATCCTCAGATTTCACACCGGGATTGAATAAACGAGACTTTGGCAAGAGGACGCCCGTTTTTTTGAGAGAATGCTAACAGCATGTATTTTCAGACGGAGAGAGAGCAATCGTCTTGGGGAATCCAGGCCATGGGTGCCGGGCTCTAAAGATAGAGGTCAGGGCTGGAAAATGCAGCTAAACATCTGCCATCACAGTCACTGCTGCGGAGATGAAGGAGTCTCTGACCTTCAACACATTACATTGAGTTATGGTGGAGATTCCAGGATATGGACGAGATCAAAAGCACGAACGGATATTTCCTTTTGCATTACAAAAAGAGGCCGTTCTTTGCAGTCGTGATGTTTTGTGCATCATGTTCTTCCAGGAGAGCCATTTGGAATTATTTGGAATTTAGAGGCTTTTACCAGATATGTGTTACACAAAGAGCAGGGAGTTTTTAAAAGATCAGGTCATAGTAAATTGGAACAGTGTAGTTTTTTTTTAGTGTTGAAGTTCAGTTCAGTTTAGCTCAGTCAGTGTGGTTTAAAAATCACTACTGAGAGTCCAAACACTGAAGAGCAAATTCATCTATGCGTAGCTCTACCGATCCCAAACCATGCAAGCTAGAGGCGACAGCGGAGAGGGAAAAAAACTTCACAATTTTGATTATATAGTTAGTCATCAGTAGGCCCACACAGAATCTTCACACACAGAATTCCACAAATTTCTGCAGATTTTTAAGCCACCATTGAGTCAAATTATTTACGTGTGTAAATGTGTGTAAATGTAGGTGGTAATATTATCGACTAATATGAAAATATATTTATATGATTTATTTACAATATAGTTTGCAAAGTAATATTTTCTGTCTTTAAGTTGATATATTATATTAAAGACTTGCTTTAAATGGATCCCATTAAATTAGATTTTGAAACATCAAATAAAAGTTAAAAATATATATTTTTTTACTTTATATATGAAGTTTTCAGTTATGATCGCTACAGAAATAGCAAAAAATGTCTGCAGATTCTGCCTGGCCCTATTTATTGGTAATTAAGTTCTTTTTGAACTTGGTAATATTTGTATATAACATATAATAAAATTTATTTCAAATACTTATTCTACACTTACATGTAAACATGGCATAATATGTATTTCAAATGTTTCATTAAAATAATTCAAATTATGTTTCTCTGAGATGCTGGTTTAAATGAAAGAACCTACCAAATGCATAAATTGAACTGAAATTCCGCCTTGTCACCTAGGATATTTAGACACTTTTTATTCCTTAGAATAGAAACAGAAACTAGTACACCTTAAGCACTAGAGACATTTTTACATTTAAATTCCTTTTGCACAGGAAAAAAACTAATGAAGTAAAATGTGGTGTTTACCACACTGTCACAAGACCACTTCTCTCCCTCTAGATATAATAATCTCATCAAACTGGATTCCACAAAGAGCCCTACACATGAGATAGTCATGCAACACAGAAAACAAATCCCACCAGGTGCCTTTTCCTCAGATGCCCTTTCCAGCTTCCAAGCAGAGCGGGACTGACGGAGAAGCAAGCGTAGAAAATGTGCCTGCGGGAATGTGGCATCCATCAGAATGGATTCCACGCTAAGACAAAGGGAAGTTTACTTTACAGCACTTTGGAAAATGCCGTCTCTCTTTCTGTCACAGCGTGTTAAAACGTGCTGTGTACTGTAAAAGCAAACAAAAGCCATGTAATTCAAAATTACAAGGTTAGAATTAAATTAATACCTGCATGTTTGGCAGTGGATGTTTAACACTAGAACTACCAAGGCAGACGTTTAGAAATTTAGCTAGCTGTAGTACCTTGACTATTCTTAAAGGGATAGTTCACTAATAAAACATTATTGACTGTAAAAAAAAAAAATGCTGGGTTCCACACAATAGATTTGTGTTGAGACATCATGAAGGAATTAAGTTAAGTTTTTTTTTTTTTCAAATTTAAGCAGATTGAACATAAAAGAATTGAGTGGTTGCAAAAAAGCTCAACAATTGTGTTGTTTCAGCTCATTTTAAATAAGTAGATAGAACAAACAGTAAACGTAATTTTTTTTGGATTGTTTAGTCCACTTGTTTAAAAGCTATTTGGAATTCTTTCTTCTGTTGAAAACGAAAGAAGATATTTTGAAAAATGCTGGTAGCTGGTACCATTAAGTCTGTCTAATTTCAAATGTGAAGACTCCTTCAAATGCAGCATCAAAATGCATCCTTCGTTTCCTATGTAAAGGACACAACATGTGGATCCTCTGCGGCCTCAAACGTCCTAAGATTTATTGCGTGCTGATAACGGCAGGATGTTTTTAAAAGAAAACTCTGGATTGAAAGTATGAATTAGGTTTTATTTTACTTGGATATCTAAACAAATGTGTAAAAAACATAAAGAGTATGACAATCCTTACAAAAAAGTGATTTTATAGAGAGTTTACTTTTTATGCATACATTTTTGGATCAAGGAAATGTATTTCCAGCTGCTGTAAACTTTGCTTTGCTTTCAGATCACTTTAAATCACAACATGTATTTCCTCTTTTAACAGTAGATCTTATGGTTGCTAGGTAAGGAGATCTGCACTCGCTTCAAATGTTATCACTTAATTGAATGGGTGCAATTAGTGGTTATCAGCTGATAGATATGGGCCTGAAGGGGCCTTCCACATGGTTAACAAGCAGTGAAAATACTTTTTTTGAGTGCATGAGGGAGGACAAATGATGAGGTAATTTTCATTTTGGGTACATTAATTTTAACATTATTGTTTTATTAAAACTACAAAACACAGGATTTCTGAGTATTTGTACCTTGAATGGCCAAATTGACTCCATATTATAATCAGCATACTGTATTCGTTCAGCAGAAACAATTCTAAAAGTTTTTTTTTTGTTTTTTTACTATGCATTGAAATGCATATTGGTGATATTTTTAATCAGTTATTACTGTATATCTTAAGATTTGCTTTTATTTTACAAAGAAATACAAAATTAAATATGACAAAAAAAAAAACGATACATTAAGTGACACAGTGGCTCAGTGGTTAGCACTGTTGCCTCACAGCAAGAAGGTCTCTGGTTCGTGTCTCGGCCGGGTCAGTTGGGGTCCCTGTGTTTGCGTGGGTTTCCTCCAGGTGCTCCGGTTTCCCCCACAGTCCAAAAACATGCGGTATAGGTGAATTAAATAAACTAAGTTGGCCAGCGTGTATGTGTGTGGATGAGTGTGTATGGATGTTTCCCTGTGATGGGTTGCAGCTGGAAGGGCATCGGCTGTGTAAAACACATGCTGGATAAGTTGGCGGTTCATTCCACTGTGGCGACCCCAGATTAATAAAGGGACTAAGCCGATAAGAAAATGAATGGATGAATGAATAAGGATACATTCAAATGAAGCTTTAAATCTAAATATGGCTTGATAAAAAAGAGATCTGGAGCATTTGGAGCAGTCAGAATTAGGGGCAATCAAGTTATAGAATTCTGCAGGGTGCGAATTATACATTGACGATGGAGGGGGGGGGGGGGGGGTCATGTTTTTAGATTATGTACAGTAATATGCCTCAGTGAACCCAATGTATATATTTAATTCAATTACATCTAATTTATTTGAGGGATATTGAGTGGTTCTCAATCCCATTAGTGATATTAAGTAAACGGTGACTAGTTTGCTTTCCTGCACCTATTAATGGATAACCATGAAAAACTGCACATAGTTTTTTATTTTACTGTTTAACTTCCATGTGTGAGCCAGTGAATAATAAAATACAAACACAATGCATCTAGTTTTACAGATACCTACAAATGCCTTTTTTAAAGAAACACTTACACTATCTGTGTCACCGTTACCAGCGATCGTCTTTCATAAGATCGCTGGATTTCACTAACTATAACCATGGACTACAAATCCGCCATTTCTGGACTACATTTTCATACATGCACTCCGCTCACACTCACACATGCTTCCTCATCTAGACTGATTACACTCACACCACCTGAGGATTGTCAGAGACTGATTGCACACATTATTTAAGCTACACACTCACTCATTCACTTGGTTGAGTCTTGTTTATCCGTAGAAGACATTATAACATGTTTTCCTTGTCTTGTTTTCCCGTGTTTTGACCTAGCCTTGTTTATCTAGTTCTCCCTGCCTGCCGCCTGCCTTTTGACCTCTTGCCTGTGTTTGACTACAATTTTGGATTTGCCTTTATACATCTGTTTGCACCTGTGTTGACCATTGCTAACCTGACTTCGATTAAACCTGCATTTGGATAAAACCTCAGTTGTCTGTGTCACTTCCCTGCGTTACAATCTGCTGGTGCTCTAGATTTGCTGGTTTCAAAAATGTATGAACCATTATGGGGTGGTCAAATGTATAATGAAGTTATCTATTGTTTTAATTATTAATACTATTTAAGATAAAGATCAGACCCCCAATACATCTTGTTTTAATGTCCTTCAAAAGAAATCAAGCATTAATAAGTTGGTCAGACCCCCCCAAACCCCCCTTCAATTTGCACCCTGGAATTATGGTAGTTTTAGTGTTTAAGATATTAAATTAATTAAATTAATACTTTAGCAATTAAAACTTGCAAGTGCAAGGAAAGAAAAGGCTACTGTCAAAAGTAACATATATTTAAATAATTTAAAAATGAATTATTTTTTAAAGTGGTCTAAAAATCCTCAAAATTGCTTCAGAACTGCTGAATAAATCAGTCAGAGCAGTCCACACCTTACAGCCACCTGGTTTCTTTCCATTGTAATTAGCTCTGGCATGCTCAGACAAGGGCCTCACACATCAGTAGCAAGGGTTCATTTCAATTTCCACATGGCCTATTTCTGGATTAGTAACACAAGGCATGGGAAGATGGGCTTTAACATCTGGGATCGGTCTGGAGATAATAGCACTCATCCGGGACTTTCCCTTACAAGACGAACAAGTGTACAGTGTGACAGACTCCCAATTCACAGATGCTGCTCTGGAAATGGCCTGGAACTTTAGGATTTTCATTAAACGTTTTTAATTAAATGGATCCCAGCAAGTTTACAAATGCAAGCTCAGATTTGTGTTGCATACAGAGGAAACATAAACAAGCAAAATTATGGTGATACCTGAACTGGTGATGGCTGCTCTCCATCTCCACTTGCTCCGTAATCACCTGATGCCTGGAAAAATTGAAAAAATATATAAATTCTCTGAACAGTAAGCAGGACTCCCACTTAAACTTTCAAACTACCTGACAACTTCATGACTTTCATTTACAAACAAGCTGAACTTCCTTGATCTACTGTATAATGAATAATAATAATAATAATAATAATAATAATAATAATAATAATAATAATAAAGGCAAGCTATTGTGTTCCGTAGTCCCTCAGGAAATTAGTGCTTCTTGAGCAATGGATTTACCTCAATGTCCCAAAATTTAGCAGAGCCACAGCTTTCGTAAAAAAAAATTGGGGCAGCCATGACATTGCTCGTAATTCTTTCGCACCATCTGCATTGTTTATATTAAATAACATTATGTTAGAGTATAGAACATGCTCATCCGGTGTGCGATACCTGTTGTCACAAGGCATTGCACCTCTAAAAAGGGGTTGTTCACACAAAATGCATTTTTCCTTTCCAACTTGCTACTTTTTCTATTTTTTTTTTTCAATGTAAACATGCGCTTGACATGTGTTTGACCATTACGCTTATGTCACACGTTTTTTAAGTGCCTTCCATGTGAGCACCATGTTTTTTAGACATGGTGTCAAGTTAAAAGATGCTTTATGCTGTGCTTTTTTTTTAAACCGTTGCCTCTCAGGTTTTTAGACGCAAAGACGCATTCAGTGTAAATGTGCGCTTAGAATTGTGACAAACTTCAAAATGTGTACGTACTGCACAAAACACAAAGGTATCTTTTCCATGTTAAAAGGAGAGTTTTGTCGAGAGTTTTGTGATGCACAAAATTTCTATTTTTAAAAACGGTTTCAATTTGAGACGTCACACGCTAAGCAATAGCAAAAATATGACAGTGATTTTGAGTTTAAATATCATTTTACATGACATTTACAGCAAAACTACTGAAAGCAGCAGCACAAAGTTTAATGTTACCTCAGATTTTGAAAATAAAATAGAAAGCAAACAGTTAGAAAAGTAGCTAGCAAACAGTTTGTCAAAACTATGCTGTAAGTCAAAACTATGACCAAACCAACAACATAAGTAAGTAGACTTTGTACCAATATGTATTAATAATTAAAAATAACTTTCCTGGATATTAATTCTTAAAAGCAGGGTTTAACAATAAGGATGGTCCAATATGCACACAAAGGCGATAGAAATGAAAAGCAGTACGACTGGCAAAAATAATTGCGTTCACGTGAGCAATAGAAAACAGATGAAAACCGAATGAGAGGATGATCACTCATGCTAACAGCTAAAGTGATGCATGCAACTGTTTAAAACGCGTGCGCACTCCCATTTCCTTGCGTGAAGCAACTGTTTAGAAACAACTGATGTGATCGGTTCTCTTTCACATAGACTAGAAAAAAATTGATGAACATGCACCCACAGTCTTGCTGCTTTCAAGAGCTCCAAATTTGTCTTTTTGTAAGCATCACTGGTTGCTTTTGCTTCAACCATTCTTTAAACAGATTATTTATGGGTATAACGTTAACCGTGTGTATGTGATCATCCTTTCATTATCAAACGGTATGTTTTTTTTTTTTACCTGCTTTCTTTTGAGTTAAAATGGTTTAATCATAATTTTTTATAATAACATTGCTTTAATGGGTGATTAACTCCCCATTTATGTGTAATTAACCGATGATCTGAGACCTTTAGCCAGGACGGATTACTGTGCATATATTTTTTTAAATAAAAAGTATAGTATACAGCAATATTTTGCTTGTTTTGACACATTTAAAATTTGTGGCTAAAAAATAACTAATTGTTTATGTTTGGTGTGGTCAGAGACACATTTGGTAAATACTTAATTTTGAGCTCTGAAAATTATTCGAAATAAAAACTAATTCTAATACTATGAAACCATGACCCATTTGCTCAAGATTATTGAGCTCATACACGACACACAAAAAGTGAAATGAACGAGGAGGCATGTGGACATAACACACAATCTAAATCAAGTAATTTTACCATGTCAAAGTCATACTTATTATTTATATGTATAAAATATATTTTCACAACAATAAAATTGTGTCTTGTGAAAATGGCGAGTGGCTAGTAATGTTGGAAAACTACTAGCCACAGTGGCTAGTGATCAAAAAAGTTAATGTCAAGCCCTGTTAATTTGTATTATATGGATTATAAATATTACCATTTCATTGATAGTGCACATTTCTGCACTTCTAACTGGCTGGTATTTAAATGTTTCTGTCGTGTTGCTCCGCATCTCGTGCTGACAGACAAATTGCTTGCTGCTGAACTCAGTGTTGTCAGTGTTAGAAATGCGAATTCAGCCAAAGCCTATTTACTTTTGGAGAAATTTGAACTATTTTCTTAAATTTGGATGATTTAGAGTCATTCATGTGTCAAATATGATGTGGTAAGCGTTATATACATGTAAGCCTGTCTAAAACTACTCTATTATCTTTGTTTTGTAAAGAAAACTCCCATCCACCCCATCTTCCTCCTTTTCCTCCTTTACCAGGGGGAGCTCTCGAGAACAACCTGATCTCGATCATCCTTTCATGCTCATTGACCAGGCAGGAGACTTGGTCTTAATTATCCGAGCTTAGGGTTCTCTCCCGAGATAGTAGCCAAACCTGCTATTATTATCAAGCAATATCTAAGTTTAAACTCTTGAATTAAACATAAGAGGTAAACATTTTCTCTCTTTGTTTCTCTCTTTACATAAATTACAGTCAAAAAAGTTCTTAAAGTCAAAAAGAAAATGAGCTAAGATGTGTAAATGTGTGCATTCTCTGACAGCAAAACAACCAGAAATTGTGGGAACCCTAAATAAGAAAGGGTCATTCCTTCACAGTTATCTGGACTGCTGGAGGGCATGTAGTACGTCATATGTCATACTGATGGCCATTAAAGCTTTCTCCTGTGGAAAGCCTGGCTGGAGGCGACACATTCCTTTCTGGAAAATGAATGGAAGGGAATTCCAAGCACTTTCAGATGCAGACGGATAACAATTGGTTAACAAACACTCCAGGTGTTTATTTAGCAGTTAACACACCCTAATTTCGTTCTAAATCCCATATTGTTTACATCAAGTCAGTCTTCCACTTTCATTCAGTCAAGTCTTACAGTGTTTTTATTTAGAAATTGTTTCAAAGCAGTTTAACATTGATGAATAATCAATATTGTTACAGTTAGCCATCCTCATAATTGTTTTTATTTTTATTTAATAAAAGCAGCTATTATACATACTGAAAAAAATGCATATTTTTGTTATTTACCTTTTACATGCAAAGGGTTAAATATTTCAGAACTGAACTTTGCTTACAGGAAGCCATATCTGACTGTATTTATGTATTTATAATGTTTAATATACTGTATATTATGACAAACACTGCTTTTTAAAAGCTATCATTTTTTAAAAACTGCACTTTCAGCCACCCAACATGAACAACCAAAAAGCATATACAAGTTTACAGTTTTAAATGGAAATAGTTTCATGTAAGAGCTTCTTTGTTCAGTGTTGTTTCAATTTAGTCTGTCAATGTTGCAAAGTTCATCAGTTATGAAACAAGTTCAGTTCAACAACAAGCAGCTCTGCTGAAAACAATGGTGTCATTCTTCAGATCAAGCCAGTTAAAAAGGAGTTGTTAGCATAATGTTAAATAGGTTTCCAGGCTTTTAGGCTTGTTTGAAAGTCAAAAATGGCACCTTTTGATGCTTTGTGCCAAGATTGACATCCTTCAGGCTGGTTCTTACATTCAGAAACAAACAGTGAAGTTTGCAAGTTTCAGAAGAATTAGAATAAAGAATAGGCCGCAAATCTAATTTGCAATGTTTTTTGAAAGTTAGAATAATAAACAAACTTGTTATTTGAAGAAGACCTCAGACATTCTGTCTACATATAATTTATCAAGAATTAAATAATATAGGGTTGAAAAAAACAAAATAAAAAAAACATGGGATAAACTATTCCTTTAAGGATCGTGTTGAATGTAAATTTAGCTGAGGTGATAGGACATTGGAAGGACGTTTTTCAGGAAACCAAGAACCAATTAAATGTATGCACTAAATCCATGCATCTTCCAAATGCATATACAGTCTATAAATGAAAAGTGATGCCACAGCAAATTTTGGGATAAGCCTCCTGGGGAAAATAGTCTAAATCTGAACACTTGCAGCAGGCCATCTATTTTGCACACTGGTCTCATTTATAAAAGACTACACAATAACTGGGTAGGTGCGAGGCAGTGGCGCAGTAGGTAGTGCTGTCGCCTCACAGCAAGAAGGTCGCTGGGTCGCTGGTTCGAACCTCGGCTTAATTGGCGTTTCTGTGTGGAGTTTGCATGTTCTCCCTGCTTTCGCGTGGGTTTCCTCTGGGTGCTCCGGTTTTCCCCACAGTCCAAAGACATGCGGAACAGGTGAATTGTGTAGGCTAAAATTGTCCGTAGTGTATGAGTGTGTGAATGTGTGTGTGGATGTTTCCCAGAGATGGGTTGCGGCTGGAAGAGCATCCGCTGCGTAAAAACTTCCTGGTTAAGTTGGTGGTTCATTCCGCTGTGGCAACCCCGGATTAATAAAGGGAATAAGCCGACAAGAAAATGAATGAATGAATGAATGAATAACTGGGTAGGCATCAAAACCTGAATACACACTTATAAGATCTCCTTTTGTTGAAGCTATTTTAAGAGCTTGCCAACTGATATTAAGAACACAATTTGAGTACTTCTCATCTCACTGCCTTTAGCCATTCTTTGGATTAATATATATATATTGACTTGAAAGAGACTTGCTAGACCAAGCTATGACTTGACTTGACTTGAAATAAGCAGTGACTTGACTTGAGTCTGACAAAAACTGACTTGACTTGCTTGAGTCTTAAGGGTTATGACTTGAGACTTGCACATGTGTGACCTACTCCCACCTCTGTTGCATAGTCATCCTCCTCTTCTTCACAGTGCCGTTCAGCCGCCCCAGGGTCTCTCGACACCCTCAGATCACCAATAACACCCTACAAGACAAAAGCACAGGTTGAGAAGTTTATTAAGATGCACAGGGAATGTGAAGTGACATACAGTTCATGCTACAGGACAGCTGCTAATGGACGATTCTACTGCTTCCACTGCAAAAATGCTGGCAGTCAGAGAATAACGTGTGACGGATATCTTACTTTCAAACACAGGGCTCTGTGTCTTCATGTGGGATTTCCCTTTCAGGGTTTGCGGCATAATTACAACGCAGATGGTGATAAGATTCAATCTAATCTGCCAAGCAGCACATCTCTACCTTCAATAGCTAACATAATTGCCTCATTAAAGAGATAGTTCTTCCAAAAGAAATTAAATCCTGCCAATTATTAATCTCTCGTGCTGTTCAGTGCTGTAACCTGAATGACTGACTTTCTTCTGCGGAACGTAGGAGAATATCAGTAGAATGTCCATGCTGCTCTTTTTAAATTAATTTTCATTACATTACATTTCATTACATTACAATATAACAATGTGTAACAATTCACTTTCATTGAGAATGACATGGTATGACATGTTTTTTTTCAGATATTTCCCAAATTATGTTTACCAGTGCAAAGAATTTTTCACAGTATTTCCTAATTTTAAGAGAACGTCTTTTAGGTTTTATTTTGGGTAGGATAAAAGCAGAAAGTCTGCAGACTATTGTCTATGGAAACATGACAGGAAAATTTTAGCAGAATGTTCATACTACTCTTTTGTCAACAATGTGTAACCATTCACATTCATTGAGAATGACATGAACACCCTGTCATGTTCCACAAATGACAAAATAATGAATAATCATGTTTGGAGTATGAGGATGAGCAACTAATTGCATCAATTCATTTTTGAGTCAATTATTTATTTAAGCTGATGTCCAATTAGTCCCATTGTGTAAAATAAAATCAGCGAAATAACAGTAAACTGCCAATATCTTGCCAATATTCACATTTTTAAATGGCATTCTTTGTAACTGATCACACAACTTCAACTTTCACAACTTCAAATGTGGAAAAATTTACCTCAACCGTTTAACAAACAGGATTTGTATCGCCTTTGTATTGATATAAAACAATATACTGTATGTGAAATACAACAAACTAATGCAAACAAACCAGTAAAGCCAAAGACAAAATTATTTAGTTATCACTTAGGTAAGATTTGAAAAGTGTGTGTGTGTGTGTGTGTGTGTGTGTGTGTGTGTGTGTGTGTGTGTGTGTGTGTGTGTGTGTGTGTGTGTGTGTGTGTGTGTGTGTGTGTGTGTGTGTGTGCTTGTATATACTTTACTTGTTAGTTTGTAAGACACTCAGTTTAAAGTGCAATTTAAATGCTTAACTAGATTAATTAGGCAAGTAGTTACTCTGTAAACTAGGTTAAGGCAAGTAATATTAATTAGTCTAGTCATTAAACAATGACTTGCCTAATTATCCTAACTTGCCTAGTTAACCTAATGAACATAGTTAAGTCTTTACATGATACTTTAAGTTGAATTTTACCTTGAAAAATATCTAGTAAAATATTATATAAAGTCATCATGGCATAGATTAAAGAAATCAGTTATTAGAAATGAGTTATTAAAACTATTATGTTTAGAAATGTGTTGAAAACATTGCTGATCAGATCTGACAGGACTGTCTTTCTCACATCTTAGTAAACGCCCTGTGCGAAGGTCAAAGGTTTAAGAGCAGAAAGCAGTGAAGGAAGTTTTATGACGTCTCAGTTGTCCTTTTGTGTCACGCTTTGACCCTCTGAAAGCCCCAGCGCAGGGTCAGATTGACAGCCCAGATTGGCCCACACTTCTGCAGATAAGCACATGTTCTCAATGAGAGCGAGGGATGGAAGAGCAATCATATCCTGGCTAATCAGGTCTGTAATTATGATGGCCATCTCCTTCCCACAGGAAATAGCAGCCACATGAAACACGGAGCCAAACTAAGTGAACACGATCCATCTGCTTTTGAGTGATCATTATGAGCTGTGGGAAATGTGAGGCATTCCTGCTGCCTCGGTCGCCTCACTATGGTTATTGAAGGACATGCAAGAAAGAGCCAGCATAACTGATGGACACTGAGAAAAGCGTTCAATCACATCGCTTCACAGGTCACTTACGCCAATCTGGCAGCAAAAGCAGTTGGAGAAGAATCTGCTGGACAAAACTGGGAATTCTTAGTAATTGTTATTGTATGTATGTATGTATGTATGTATGTATGTATGTATATATATATATATATATATATATATAGTTTTTGCCACGATGACTGTAAATAATATTTTACTAGATATTTTTCGAAACACTTCTATACAGCTTAAAGAGACATTTAAAGTCTTAACTAGGTTAATTAGGTTAACTAGGCAGGTTAGGGCAATTAGGCAAGTTATTGAATAACAATGGTTTGTTCTGTAGACTGTAGAGAAAAAAAATTGCCTAAAGGGGCTAATAATTTTGTCCTTAAAAGTGTGTTTAAAAAATTAAAAACTGCTTATATTCTAGCCAAAATAAAACAAATAAGACTTTTCCAGAAGAAAAAATAATTATCAGACATACAGTGAAAATGTATTTGCTCTTTTTTTCTGAGAGAAAAAAATTCAAAGGGGGCTAATAATTCTGACTTCAACAATATAACTTAATGTTTTATTTAATATATTTCAAATTCACTATGTCAAACGATGGTGAAAAGTTTTATTTATATAATTTATGTATTAGTTTTTTTATTTATTTATGTATTAATTAATCAAATTTTTTTCATTTATTTAAATTCATTCATTTGAATATCTCATATAATCCCTTACATTGCTATTGTTTAATTCATGTTGTTACATTCCAATAGAAATTACATTTTAAAATTTATTAAAAAAAATAATAATAAAATTTTAAAAATAAACCTTTTAAAGTGGAAGAAAATCAAAACAATAAAATGTAAAAAAAAAAAAATTTGTGGGGGGGGGGGGGGGTAGGGGGGGGGGGGTGAAAATTGTCTTTCCATGTATCAAACTAGCTGATATATTTTAAAAATATTCATGGTTTGATGCATTTCTATATTTTATGTATTGTTTTCATATTTATTTATTTATATATTTATTTGAAATTGTCATATATAATCCCCTAAATGGCTATTGAAATATAATATATATTAAAATATATAACGAAAATAAATAAACATTAAAACTATTAAAAACATCCAGGCAGGTAATTACATTAAACATAAACATTTACATAAATGACACATTTTAAAGAAACAAAATTAATCATTTAAAATTAATTAAAAAGATTTTAATATATAAATTTTTTTGAGGATGAAATGGTCTTTCTGTGTATAAAACTAACTGATACATTTCTTTAAATGTACATAGTATATTGTACAGTATTTATATATCTTCATGTAATGTTTTATATTTATTTATTTATATTAATTTGTATAATCCCCAAATTGCTATTGACTAATGGAAGTTTATTCATTACACTACAAAAATGTTTAAAGAAATTAAATATTAAATATATTAAAAATAGACATTAGATAAATGCAACATAAAAAAGAAAAAAGAAAAAGGATACCACATTTTTTAAAAATAAAAATACGTAAAATATTAATTTATTTTGTAATTATAACTGATATTTTTAAAAAATGTACATGCTTTGTATGATGTGAAAAAAATACCTTGTTTAATGAATTCACCCATTTATAAAGAAAATTAATAAAATAAAAATGTGTGTGTTTTCATTTACAAATGTATATATAAAACACGAAAAACAAAAAAAAAAATAAAAAACAATGAAACGGCAAAACAAACAAAACACGAAACAAAACAAAAAACAAAGCAAAACACAAAAGGAAACATGAAACAAAAAAGAAAAGAAAACTAAACTAAAAACTAAACTAAACTAAAAACATAAAACATAAAACACATGCAGCAAAACACAAAACAAAACAAGAAACAAAACAAAACAAAAAACTAAACAAAAAAACAAGAAACAAAACACAAGACAAAAAAACAAATCAAAGCAAAGCAAAGCAAAAAATTAAAAATTAAACAAAACAAAACACGAAACAAAACATCATGAAACAAAAACAAAACTAAACTAAATTAAATTAAACAAAAAACATGAAACACAAAACAAAACAAGACAAAAAACTATTTATCAGCATTTGGAACTCGGGAAAAACATAATGTCTGAAACCGATCTCAGAACAAGCTGTGAGGTCTATTGCTGGACACTGCCACACAAAACTAACATGAGCTAATTGCTCCCCTGTGGTTTCTTAAACTAATTAACTACTCCACTGCAAGAAATGATGGCAGATTTTCTCCAACAACAGAACATTTGTTCATTTTAAACAGCCCAATTTGACCAACAAAATCACACAGTAGTCAATCAACCCCAGAGATGTAACGTTACAATCCCCTTTCCCTTATCTCCTCACTGCCATTTAACCCGTTTTCAATGAGAAATCATCAAAAGTTTTACTCTGACAAATACATACCAAAAACTTATCCGGGTCTGCTCCACTGGCATGTCCCACAAACACTCCAGCGCCAGCATCCATGTCCATATCATCAGGCGAGCGCTCGAAATTGACAACCTGAGGATCCGAGTCGCAGTTAAAGTAGAGAGAAACCTGCTCGTTCAAAACGCTGATGGAAAAGCGCGTCCATATGTTCAACATGGAGGAAACAGAGAATCTGGCCGCCTCATAGGAGCTCTGCGAATCAGGCTCGGTGTAGTAGAAGATAATGGACTGTTTGCCTCTTTCCACCGCCGACAGCTTCACGCCAACATACATGATGTTCTGAGTGGGGTCAGTGATGGAGAAGATCACGCCAGGCTTGGAGGATGTGGGTTTTATATTGAAGATGAGGGAGAAATCGCGGTAGAAGGGATTGGGCAGGTGGGCTGCAGCAGACTGACCCACATTTGAGCTTGGTCCAAACACATATCCAGGACTGTTTGCTTGGTCGAAGACTTTGGAGACGCCGTTGGGTGGAGGATCGCCAATTAGTTGCAACAGCGACACTCCACTTTCTTCTGTGGAAGAAAAGGAGAAAAATATAAATAAATGGTTTATTACAAAATCCCACTGAATAAAATACTGCAGTAAATGTTCTAGTGTTTCTAAACCATACTATAGTCAAGTGTTTTATAGTGTACAGTTGAAGTCAGAATTAAACCTCCTGAATTATTAGCCCCTTCTATATATTTTCCCCAATTTAATATTAATAGCACATATTATTTTACTAGATATTTTTCAAGATACTCAGCTTAAAGGACATTTAAGGGCTAAACTAGGTTAATTAGGTATGCTAGGGCAATTAGGCAAGTCATTGTATAATTATGGTTTGTTCTGTAGACAAATATTGCATAAGGGGGCTAAAAATATTGATCTTAAAATGTTTTTTTTTTAATTTTTTTTATTAGGACTGCTTTTTTTCTACTCAAAATTAAACCAACAAGACTTCCTTACAAAGAAATATAGTATGTATGGCTATAGTATGGCTCAAAAACACTGGTATTTAATATAAATTACTGTAGTATTTTTTATATGGCAAAACAAAAAATTGGACAGTCTGGAAGAGCTGCACGATTAATCATTAAAAGATCCCAATCTCGATTTAAAAACTAAATTCAAAGTCAACATGCTTTACATATTATTATTATTATTATTATTATTATTATTATTATTATTAAAGCTTTGATGACCACAGGGGTTTATTCAAATCTGCATTTAACAAAGAGAGAGCAGTCATCATATTTGGTCTTTAAGTTTTTCCATCTAGTATTATTATTTTTATTATTATTATTATTATTATAGAATTATCATTGCAATTAACGTAATTAATAATTATCATTATTAATGTATAGGTAACCCAAAAATAAATTGTCATTATTTTCTCACTCTTCACTTGTTCAAAAGCTATTTGAGTTTCTTTTTTCTGTTGAACACATAAGAAGATATTTTGAAGAATGCTTGTTGTTGGCCACCATTGATTTCTATTTTTCCCTACCATTCTTCAAAATATCTTTTTTTTTTTTTTTTTTTTTAGAAATGATGAGGTAATTATTGATTGTCAATTTTGGGTGAACCATTCCTTTAATTGTATAGAAGTACTTGGATAACCATCTATGAACATAAAAAAATAAAATAAAAAAAAAACTTACAACTTGAAAGCAAACTGATTCTTCTAATGATACATTGACACTATTAATGACATATTTGTCATTAAATTATTGATCAAGAGAATATTAAAAATTCTGGGTGATCTAGTAATGAAACGATACATCTTTATGAGCAAGTTTATGAATCATACTTTCAAACTTAGATTTTAAAAAAATATTATAATTTAAATGATCATTTATTCACTCTTTTGTAGTTTAAAACCTTAATGAGTTTATTTGTTCTGTTGAGCACAAAAGAAGACATTTTGAAAAATGCTGATTTCTGCGACCCACTGACTTCTATGGTAATTTATCCCTACTACGAATGTCAACAGGTCCCAGCAACGAGAATTCAAAAAAACATCTCCATTTGTGTTCAACAGAAGAAACTCAAAGGTTTAAAACCCCATGAGGGACCATAAACTAGGTCATTTTTATTTTTTGGGTGAATATTCCTTTAATGTAATCTCCTAAACCATAAATATCTAAATAATGAAGCCAATTGGTAATTGGTGCCAGCTAAAAACATTTTTCAAAACATCTTCTTTTGTGTTCAACATAAGAAAGAAACTCATAAAGGTTTAAAACCACATTAGGAAGAATAATAATTCCCCCCCCCCAACCCCACCCCACCCCAAAAAAATTTTTTTTAAAGGTTTATTAAAGCTAATTAAGTTTTGTCAGGACCTCCAATAAATCATTATTTAACTTTGTGATCTTTATTTTTAATGTACAAAAAAACCCGATTTGCAATTGTCAGTTGATTAAGAATCGTGCAGCTCATTGGTCAGGGACGGACAACAGCGTGGGACTGGGTTAAAAAGCATTTCATTAGTCTGCTCAAATACATATTGTGGAGGAAGTGTTCAACATTGACAGTCGTGGTGGAAAATCAAGCAGTGGATTTTGCCTTGTTTTAGTTGTGAAATGTTATAGGAAAGTATTATGTTTGGCAGAGTGTAGTGTCTTTTGTGAGCAAAATGTAGTTGAATTCTTGCTCAGAAAAAGAAATGTATGAATAAAACAGACAGCTGGCGCTCTAAAGAATATTCAGATAGATTGTACATGTATGGGAATGTTTGATATCATGAACAAACACGCAACCTTCTGTTTGAGCAAGAAAACACGTTCACTGGAACGCAAAATGACACAAGGAATTGTATAAGAAAGTAACATTCTAGCTCATTGTTCCCAGAGGACATTCATGAACAAAATTTACTATGGTATTATTGCACTGACATGTTTAATAAATGCTTTACACCACGAGAACACTGTAAATTATTTTTATATTACCCAGGAGACAAAGGTTAAAAACATACAATACTTTTTTCTCGACTCTTTTCTTGAAAATATAAAACTTGTTCTTGCCTAAGGAAGAGAATTTCAATGCTTTTTCAGTTTTAGATTGCTCAGAAACAAGGAGTTAACAGAATTGTACAAGTATACTGTAAAAATGCTTAAATAAAATAAAAAACCCATTTTAAAACTATAAAATAGTTTATTAATACATTAACAATTCCAATAGAAATATATAAAATACTTAACAAAAATGTACAGAAATATAAAATGAATGCATGCGTGCATATAAATCAATCAATTTCAGACTGGCAGGTGAGAGCATATGGCTTGCCCTGCAGAACTTAAGGATGGAAAGCATCAAGCTCATGCTAATGTCACTCAGCACAGACATATTTAGCTAGTTGTGAAGATAAGCTAGACATGGAAACATCACAGGTTCATGTGCTGACATGTCATGAGGAGGAGAAAGAGGTGTGAGGTTACAGCTGGACAGTGCAAGACCCTTCCTGTCTACACACACACACACACACACACATTCACACACATTCTGTACATAGGGCATCTTTTGAGTGATTCCTGCCCAACACATACCTCTTTTTTCATATTGTTCATGATGTTTAATTGGACAATTTTTTTGACTTGCATTGTTTGCTTAGTTTCGTCAGAAAACATTTTGGTTTTAGTTTTCTGTTAGGATAGTCTGTTTGGTGTGTTCCACTTGTTGACTCTCATCGAGGTCATGTTGTAGGGAGTTTCCCCAATTGAGCATGTATGTCGATTGTGATGAAAGAGCAATCTGATTGGCTGTTCAGCTACAAATCAGAGCACTTGCTTTTTTTTATGACAATTGATGATTCTATATGCTGAATTGGGCAAAAGTCCTCCAATTTGAGCCTGATGAGAGTCAACTAATGAAACAGGCCAAACAAACTAGCCTGACAGACACTCACAGATGGTGAGATGCTACCTAATGGGTGAACTTCAAACTTAGTATATCTCAGCCTTTACATGTCATAAAACAGCAATTTCAGTCATGTCTCGTAGGGACCAGAACACTTCACGATCCAAGAAATAAAGCCAAGTTAGGTAAAGAAACACAAACTAACACAAACATTAAATTAAATTTTATCCTATTACTTAAATAAAAAATAAAAAACAGCAGTTGGACTAGTCTGTATTACACTGTAAAAAAGTTTGGTTCCATAAATTCCTTTACGAAGTCTTAACACAAATCAATTAAGTTAATTTCAAGACTTTACACTTAGCTGATGATTGATTATAAAGCTTGTTTGGCATGCTGTCCCGGGAGAGAGCCCTGAGTTTATAAGGTCCTCGAGCCCAAGGCTCCCTCCCGTTTGCAAGGCGAGAGGGGAGTTTGAGCTCAGGTAGATCTCGAGAAGTCCCCTGCTGTAGAAACTAATGAACAGATGGTGATTGCTCTTAACAGATTACTACTTACTAGGTGCATGTCTGTGGTGCCAATTTGAATTAGTCAATTAACCTAAATTGCATGTTTTTGTACACTGACCGAGATTTGGGTTGATATAACGCAGCATTTTTTTTTTTTTTTTTGTAGTGCAGAAACTAGAGGGCATTTGACTGGACTGAATATCTTATGTAGTCAGTGATTTCATAAAATATTGGTGACCCTTAGCAAAGTGAAGAGACATGCATTTAAGAAGGATTTTTTTTCGTTTTGTCTCAGTTTTAAAGCACACTACACTGTAAACAAATATATTTTAATACACAGCTTCAGAAATTGATTCACAAGTGTTTTCTGTTAATTTATGGTTGCGAACTGCATTATAGGAGCTTGATCTCTGCTCTGTCAACTTTTGATGTTAAAAAAATTAAACTCGACAGTTTAACAAAGTGACTTTCATTGACATTTCAGTAGTTTGAAACAATATAATGTATACAAAACAATATAGAGAGAAATAAGTCTTTAAAATTGTAGAAAATGTACTGGCAGTTTTTTTACAAGGTTTCTGTACCATAACCCTTTGACTGCCACTCTACCAAATGGCTGACCAAGTTTTTACTGTTTTAAAAAATTAGTGTTAAAGTAATTTAAAGAATGACTGTAAATAATAATTTACTGTAAATAAACTGACTTTAAATAAATAAATGATAATAAATAATGCTTTTACACACACAGCATTGTTGGTTTACAAAGAAAATCAAACAATCCTTTTGCACTTCTACACTTGCTCTCTTGTTTTTTTTTTTTTTCAATAAAACTAAATGCATGTTAACTGAGAATCTAACAATATTTTATGCCATACTTCAAAAAGAAAATATGATTTAGTATTCAGAAATGTTTTATTTTGAATATATTTTTTTAATAAATTGGTCTTACACTTCGTATTTTCTGATTTTTCATAGTATATGAATTAATTCCAGTAATTTTACCAAATGGGTTGTGGTTGGAGGGGCATTCGCTGCGTAAAACATGTGCTGGATAAGTTGGTGGTTCATTCCACTGTGCCGACACCAATTTAATTAAGGAACTAAGCTAAAAAGGAAATGAATGAATGAATTTTATTATAAACCGACATATCAACCATTTGGTAGAGGCTGATATTTTAGAAATTATGGGATTTGTTGAAAATTATGCATTGATTACATAATGATTATGCATGTGATAACTAGCGACATTAGGAGTTAAGAACTGCAATCCAAACATTGTTTTCTTGGCAGGGCAGTTAACATTCAACACCAACCAAGACAATATATCACTTTAAACTATTAAAAATGATGATAAAAGTCACTTTTTTAACTATTCAAGGTTCCCAATAGTCCCATAATGAAATTCAAAAGCAAAAATAAATGGAGAAAATAAAATGTATCACAAAATACAGAAAACTGCTAATTAACAGATATTTTTTTCCATGATAAAATATTAACACCACCCCTTTTTTAGATTTCAGAGGGACATTATGTCAACTTCTTTGAACTTTGAGACGCTTTCATGTCATGAAGTCAGTGTTTTAAACAATCCAAAAAAAAAAGACTACAACTACAGCTCACAAGCACATGGTCGTATTTATCCAACAAGGATCAAAGACCTTCAGGGGCTTACATATTCATCATTAGGTTCAGATGCTGCTTTTGTTACGAGTCGAAACAAAACCCTTCTTTCTTTTATTGCACATGAAAGGATTAGAAAAAGAAAACACCTTACATATGGTTTTGGTGCGAGTTTCTGTTGATGATGTTGAGCTTGGGTTTATTTAACAAGAGTTCAGAGTTTCACTGTTCAGAAAGTAAAGCATGTCTTTAGATCATGACAGCATAATGACAAGCTTAGAAGAGAAGGAGGAGATTTTTGGAGCTCACCTCACATTCCTGCACATGTTCAGGTGCTGTTGTGTAAACAGCGGACATGTTTAACCCCCAAAAGACTATCGGCCAGGAGACGATTGTCAGACTTTTGAAAATGACTTTAGGGAAAGCAGAATCCTAAAACTGCTGCTTTTCTGACAGCGGGCAATAAATTTTCATTTCAGAATCCAGATGTGTGTGGGGATAGACAGACTTTTCCTGCGCCCCCTAAGGCCTTGTGCGTCTGCTCTTGTACATGAATGCAACAACCCAGACATCTGACACTAATCACTGTCATAAAGACTTGTGCAACTGAAAAGTGCTTCCATTTTTGTAACAACATCATCATTACTTGGTCCAGTCCAATCGAGATCAAGACTACTAGTGTCAAGACAGAAAAAAACTGTAACATAATTATGAGGATTTACTAATGTTATTTAAAAAGATTTAAAATTTAGTTTAAACAAAAATAAAATAAATTAATTACATTTTATTTTAATTATATATTTATTGTTATTTATTATATCTATGATTAATGTTATATAATTAATGTTTCTTGTCTTCTTTAATAAAAAAACATTTTTAAATTTCACTGTAAAACCCAAAAGGTTAAGGTAACTCAAACCATTTGAGGAAACCGGTCGAAACAAACCATTTAAGTTCAAAAACTAACCCAATTGAGCAAATTTATTCCATTTGAGTAAACAAAGCAATTTGAGCACAGTAAAACCCAATAAATAAAGAGAACTCAAACCAGCTGAATAATGAAAAATGCAATAAGTTAAGACAACTCAAACCATTTAAGGAAACAGATTGCAACAAACCATTTGAGTAAAAAAAAAGGTATCTATATCAATACTGTGAACTTGCTCCATTTAAGTTGAAGTAAAGAAGTATTTATTAACTCTTTACCTCTAACACTGAGTTCAAAATTCTTTTTAAAAGAGTAGAATTAACTTTCAGTCATTTAACTAAACTCATTTCATTTGATAAAGTTGACTGTTGGTTTTTACAGTGCAAGTAAAAATGTTATCAAATGTTTTTTTGTTTTTTTTCAGAAATAATAAATCAAAATTAAGTGGGTTTTTACTTAAAACATTCTAAATTATCTGCCAGTAAGGTAAGTAAAATAATCTAATTTCAAACTGAAAACAAGATTATTTTGCTATTGTTTTTACACTTGAAAACACTCTAAAAGTAATACAATAACTTTTACTTGTCTAGAAAATGCTTCTTGAATTAATATTTCTTGTAGATATCTGGACTAGAAACAAGACAAAAACTAGTAAACAATCATTATAAAACTATCCAAAGAAAAATTAATCGTTTTTTTATTGCAGTGTGATTCATTTTGTATGTCACAACTACACAGGGCACATTTATGTATGAAAATAAATAATGTAATTTATTTTTTTAAAAACTAAGAAAGACAATTACTTTATAGAATATTTTTAAGATTTATTTCATAATAAATAATCAAATAAAGAATAATTAAATAAGTTTTTAATCACAGACATCGATTTATTATCATTTGTACATACTTTTGTGTCAAATCCACCATTACATGAACTTTAAGTTCCAGTCTTGCACCGCTCTCATGCACCTGTTCCAGATTCCGCTGATTGCACACACTCACAACCGGAAGATCATTATGGACTGATTACAAGGACTATGTACACAGCACACACATACACAATTCATTGCTGAGTCTTGATATACTTAATTGTGAACATTACGATGCGGTTTCCTTGCCTTGCCGGTTTTGACTCTCGCCTTGTTTGTTTATTTTACTGTTTATTCTTGTTTTCTGCCTGCCTTCTGACAACTCGCCTGTTATTTGTTTACAAATCTGGATTATCTGCATAAGCCTTTTTGCCCCTGTGTTGACCATTGCTTTCCTGACCACTCAATAAACCTGCATTTGGATCCGCACCTCCCTTGTCAGCGTCTGCTTCACGTTACATCATGATTCTAAGAAATCTGCCAACTTTATAATGTAACTAGTTTTACATGTCTGCTGAGGTATGTCTATTTATTTTGTCTGCTGAAGTGTGTCATTTTTTTTCCATGTCACAGACTGCTGATGACCTGTAGCATCCATATGTTCACCAAACAATCCAACCTTGACATAAACATCTTCTCAGTAGTCAATGTTTTACTATAGACCAGTAAAGATCTTAAAGGGCCCCATGTTAGAGTTAAAAATTAGCAGTTTAATAACGTGCCTCTTTATTTACTGATCCATGTTCTTGACCTCTTCAAAAAACCAAAGAACAATGAAGAAGAAAAACACCACTTTGTCCCACATATTTCTGGACTCTTACACATTAAAACTCAAATAAAATAAGACTTATGGGCTCATGATAGATGTTCTTTATGGAATTATTACCACATTCTGACATGAGAACATTAATAGCCAATGACCTTACAAAACTGTGGAACAGCATTAAAAAGGCTGGACTGTTTATAGTATTCTGCATATATGCATGCATACAGTACATAAATGACATACCCTATAGCAAATATTATATTATTTATATCATTACGAAATGTAAAATATGTTATGACATGGCTAAAAAGTTAGCAATTATGTTTCTCCTACTTTATTCACATGCATTCTTATTAAGATATTTGGTACAGTATATGCCAAACAGCACATTTTGACAGCTTAAACAAACATAAATTCAAAATGAAAACATCTTTATGGAAAAATAAATAAAAACTAAAAAAAGTACTTCAATTATGAAATGAAGACAACAAACAACACTACATCTAGGTTTTTATATGAATTATTAGTGCTATAAAGCAGTAACAGTACCACTGAATTCATTCATTCATTTTCCTTCGGCTTAGTCCTTTATTCATCAGCAGCGCAATGAACCGCCAACTATTCTGGCACATATTTTACGCAGCAGATGCATTTTGTTAACATTATCATTACCATTGCTTCCAATTGGAACCAAGTACCATACATTTTCTCAATCACTCATACCCCAAGGCCAGTTTTTGTTTACCCAATCCAAACTGCAAACAGAAACGGCAACTGGCCCAGGTGGGACTCGTACCAGTGACCTTCTTGCTGTGAGGCAACAGTGCTAGCCACTAAGCCAATGTGCCTTCCCAGTACCACTGAATGTGTTGCTTATGTGTATAACTGTCAATTCAGCGCAATTGTATTGTTGTAGAAATATTTTTATATTAACAAAAAAATTAACTACATCAGATTTAATATAGCACGGAAGAGTCAAAGACTGAAACTTAGAATCAAACTAGACCGAAATAACAGAAACATAGTCTCCACATTTAAAAACATTCCCTAATATGAACATCCACCCTAAAACTAGCTCTATCAGCTTCAACTTAGATTGGTTTACATAAGATTGGCATTTTAATCTGTGGGTTTCTCAGAACGCATTTTCCAATCAAACTTTTTAAATGAGATGCAAGCTGTAATTAGTTTATCCTAAAACGTTACGAGGCATCAGTTATTAATCCTGAGAGGAAAAAAAAGTCAAAATATGTAATTGACCAATATTACACACTTAAATGTAAAAAAGGATTACTTCGAGTCAGATGTCAGGAATCGAATATATCACACCTGACATATTTACGTCAAACAGGCTTGTAGAATATATTATTGACTTCTGTGCCATAATACAGTACATTTCCATGCAATTGGAAACCAGCACTGCAGCACATCCATGTCTTTTGCCAATACATTGTAAGTTAATGTACTACATAATCCAATGTGACATCAACACTGCCAATTTATCGCAACAAACCCCTTTAACCTTGGCGGCACAAAGCCTTTCAACGCAGCACTTCCACATTTAGACTTTTTTCTGACAGTCAAGTCATCTTGGCAATGGCAGGATTTGCCCTCTCAGTTGATCCATTACAGAATGAATTGAGCACAGTGTCTATTGGCGTTCAGAGGCTCCATTGTTATAAAAAAGGTCCATGAAGCGCCTCTGACCCAGTGAGAAATCTAGCACAATCACTTCCATTTTCCAACGAAGCCATTTTCCCCCAAATCTAATAGCTCTTACAAGCTTCAGTGGAGTCCAGACACTACATAACCCCATTTTGATCTGTGACACTATTTGAGAAAGCTTTCAGAACAGCCATGGGAGGATATGAGACAAGACTATTGTGAAGATAGAAGAAAGTGTGTGTGTGGCAGCGTGAGAAAATTATGACTACAGTAAATGTACTGACGCTATAACAGAACTACTTTACACATTCAAGCCACACTCTTTTGGCTGAGAAAAAATGTATACTTGTATTCAGAATAATCCATTCAATCAATCATCAATAATAGAGAATACATTTAAATGATGTTCATTTAAACATTCTATCTATATCAAATGATCAATGTTAATAAAGTATTAACATTTACATTAATAATACATGTTTTTGAGCAACAGATTAACATGATTTCTAAAGGATCAAAACTGTAAACCAGGGTTATTCAATTGGCAGCCCGCGGGCCAAACTCGGGCCCAGAGGCAATTTGTTCTGGCCCTCCAAATGGTGTGCCCAAGAAATCAAAGGTAAATTTAGTTCAGTCGAAAAACGGTCACTATAGTTATAACGTGTTGTGCGTCTGTTCGATACAGCAGGAGCTGCAGTTAAAAGGCTGTGCAGAGCATTAGTCACGTGACATAAGCGAGTGGCGCAAGCTACCTTTAGGTGGTAAGCCCAAAGACTATAAAAAGGGTGAGACATATTGACTGATAACTACTTTGTGCTCGCACATCAGGTCAACAACAGGTTTCCTAGACGCACTGAAAACCAACTTTGCCGATACGTTTGATTATTTGACAATCCCCGATGAAGTGAGGAAATTTGTTAAGGACCCTTTCTGTGTAAAGGTTGACAGGTGGCAGCTTTTTGTTATATTTATTTCTTTGTTTTATCAACACTCCTGTTTTTCGTTTGATTTATTTAAATTTAATTCCAAATTCCTATATTCTTTGTATAATATCATCATTTAATAAATTGTTATTTTTGTTTCACATATTCCTTGGTTGTGATTTCTCTTATTTTCACCCAGCACCAGTAGAAACTTAATGTTGCGTCTCTTCCAATATAACAACATTAACACGTAATAACATCCATTAGCCTTCATATTTAATTTTGTTTGATCCGTCCAAAGTTGTTTCAAAACTATTTCAAATTTCAGTTCTAATTTCCAGCAAACGAATTAATGAACAATAATAATGAAGTGTGGTCAAAAAATAAATGAATTAATAAATAAAAAAATAATAAAATAAAATAAAATAAAATAAAAATAAGAAAAATCGATTAGACTGCGATTAGGGGAAAATATCTCGTTGCGATTTTTTTTGGACCGAAATTGCAATTGCAATTTGATTTATGGTTTAATTCAAGCTTCAAGCTGATTTTGATTTATTTTAATTTGCCATAGTTCATGACAACTGATACCATGTCTGCGAAGCCTCACGACACTGTCGCAGAAAGTCTAGCATGTTTAAATTTTCTGATGCATAGCAGATTTGTTTTGAAGCACTTGAATGTTATTAAATTTATATATATATATATATATATATATATATATATATATATATATATATATATATATATATATACTGATTTTATATGGAACTAATCAAAGTGTTTCAAATTGCTATTGCAATTTGATTTTGATTAATTTGACAGCCCTAGTGTGTGATAGGGCCCTATATCTGCAAAATATTTTACTGGTAGTTTAAAACTGTAATAATCTTAATTTATGGAGCATGTGCACAACACTGTTCTCAACATAATGAGAAATATTTGACTACATTATGGCTCGTCATTTACACAACTAGGAAACGTAGTGGCACAGTAGGTAATGCTGTCGCCTTAAAGCAAGAAGGTCGCTGGTTCGAGCCTTGGCTGGGTCAATTGGCGTTTCTGTTTGCATGTTCTCCCCCGGTGAATTGGATAGGCTAAATTGCCCGTAGTGTATGAGTGTGAATGAGTGTGTATGTTTCCCAGAGATGGATTGCAGCTGGAAGGGCATCCGCTGCGTAAAACATGTCCTGGATAAGTTGGCAGTTCATTCCGGTGTGGCGACCCCAGATTAATAAAGGGACTAAGCCGAAAAGATAATGATTGAATGAATGAATGAATTTACACAACTGTGGCATTTTAAAGCCCTGTAAATGCTGAATTCATACAGTAAATGCATCCTTGTTTCTCCTTCAAGTGAATCAAAAGTTAACTAGCTTATAGTAGCATGGGAGTTAAGGTTTTACTGTATGTCCCAGTACTGGAGCAGATGCAAATTCTGATGCTAATTGCTTTAAATAATAGAATAATTAACAAAAAGACAATCGATTGTAGTTAAAGAGAGACTCGAGAGTTACACATTAGCTTGTCCTTTGCACACGGCCCCAGAGCCTCACAAATCTAACAATGGCTTGACACTGACACTAAACATTTCACTTTCCAACACAAATAGCACACCTGCAATTCATTCATGAGCTTATGATGAAACAAATGTTAAATCCTTCACATGTAGCTAACATCAGAACAATATCATTAGCATAATTAAAACCATGAACTTAATACGTGTATGCAATCTGCACCACCATGGGGAATCCATGAGGAATGGTTTACAGCCGATGGGAAAGCCTCGCTTTGACATGCTGTTTGCATTATAAAAACATTAATATTGTGGTTTGATCTTATCTACCATAAACCCTGGATGTCTCAAATTACAGCCTAATCTAATTTACATGTTTACATTATCTAGGATCATATAATTGAGGTTGATGACATAATTGTTATTGTTTTAAAACTATAGATGTTTCCCAAGGTTGGTATAATTTTGAATGTCACTTTCTGTACAGACAATAGCACATTTTTGTGTTTTATGAATCTGTCTACCATTAATGGCTATGAAATAAATCAGTTTCATTTCATTCAACTCATAAAACAGTGTGTGCATTATGTACAGTATGTTTGAGCAGGGGTGACGGTAAGGAGGGCTTTAGGACAACTCTGAGATGCCTCTTCCCATTCACTGTATGGTTATGTCTGTCCTACGTAGCCCAGAGAGTCACTGCTAAGTGATATCATTAGATGGTAAACTGTCAAAGCAAAGATTTCCTCAAATTCAATTAAGAAGAATAATACTGGGTTCACACCAGACGCTAAGTATCGCTTTATATTACTTGCAAGGTATGTTTTGCCCTGCATGAAAGTTTACTTCAAACTCAAAACTTATTTTGACACAATTGAGGCAAATTTTGCATGTTCACATCAAATGCATCACTTCTACAGGTTGAAAGTGCCATGTGAAAGGAATTTCAATGTCATTATGCACCGTCTGGTAAAAGTTTGCTTCTATTCTATTTCATAAAACAGAAAAAGAGAAAAGGGTTGACAATTACTGACAGGTTTTCAAAGATAAAGGTCTGTTTATTCACCAAACTTCTTTTGCAGTAATGCTACCACTACTTACATAGCCAAGCATCAGATTCAATAGGTTATGTTTTTTCTTTACTAAAAATAAAAATATTTTCTAAACTTTCCTAGACAAAAACTGTGACTGAGAAAAATTAAACTGCTGAAATGCTTTAGTGTTTTTTATATAAGTATTTTTAGGGTTTTTCAGCATTTAATGATAGGACAGTGTAGAGAATGGACAAGAAAGCATGAGGAAGAAGAGACATGGGAAGGATCAACAAAGGACCAGGAAT